>NC_079439.1:74015227-74182727 GCF_903798145.1 Danio aesculapii
AAAGAAAGTTTTGATTAATTTACATACCTGTCAACACTGGGATGTGAAAATAATGGAAAACGAACTGAACCGTGAGTACAGAATCCGTTTGGGGAAACTATTCATCAGTATGGAGTGCATCTGACAGTCACGCACCGCTACATGAACAGACTGTTATGATGATTGCATAGGAGGGGCAATGGTGCCTGTAGTGGAAAGGAAGGGAATCCCTCGGTTTTTATATTTATTTCAAAGTGTTTTCATGCATAAATAAAATGAAAGCACAGATTCATATTTAAGAGTAAAGGGCGCCCCCTGGTGGTTCGGCGGTATGGGTTGCGTATAGGGAGGATCGGCTCTTTAATGTTTATTGGCACCCTTCAGGGAAAGATTAACAATATTGGGGAAATACCTTTATGGAACGAAAGCCGAATAGAGAATCCCAGGAAAAACAGGAGGGTTGACAGGTATGATTATTTATTGAACATTTAAGACGTAGAACTCTCAAATGAGATCTTGATGGTGCGGGCAGGAGCTGGAAACAGAACAATAATACACTACGACAGGCGCATCTATGCTGCTGAATTTGGACATTCAGATCATATTATCAGAATCTTATTCTGCAATGCTGAAGTTATGTCATTATTGTGACTGTTTTAGAACTTCAGATTCAAGTTGCCTATAGGAGAAATGACTAGGAATAATAATAATAATAATAATAATAATAATAATAATAATAATAATAAACAGCAGTAAGCAACCAAACTACTTGCTTTACAAACAAGTGTGTTCATGACTAGACATAAAAAGTAGAAAAATATAATAAGATCAGGTTGCAACATCAATCAGCAGAGCGAGCCATAATAAAAGTCTAGAAATCAATGTAAACGAATAAGTGGAAGTCTCCAGCCAAAAAGATTCTAATGGCTGCGTCCACTCATACATCAAAATAAGCTCAATAGTAGTCCATGCATATAATGAATCATTTTAGAATTGAATCGTGACTCCCTGAAATGAATCACTGGTGTACTGATGTTGACTCACATTCCCGGTGAGGGCGTCCTGCAGTTTGGAGACGGGGTTGGAGACGGGTACGGCTGCAGATCCTGCAGGAAGGCTGAAGTCGGAATCTTTCGCACTGACGCCGAACTCAATGGGCGGAACAGGAATGACACTTTCCACGTGAATATCCACGCCGTTAACTGGAGTGATGGATCCCTCTAGACGCTCCAGACCCTCCGAGCCCTTACGGTTCTTCAGGGAGCGCTCGTTCCCGATCGGTCCGGGCTTGTGCTCTTTACTCTGCTCCGGTCCTGCATCGGAATCCTGCAGGACAGAACAACAGCACGGTAAAGGGGTCGTTCACACAAAACTTCACATTTACTCAACACACACGTGTTTCCTTTATAGTACATTTAAATCTTTGTTTTTATTAAAGGGGTAGTTCACACACAAATGTACATTTGCTAAACACACTCGGTTTCCTTTACAGTACACTTAAATACACGTCTTCTTGATTATTTCTTCACCAAAAAAAAAATAAAATTACTCATATTTACTTTCCCTCGAGTGGCTCCAAACCTCCTAATAGTCTTTATAGCAGCGTGGGAGACGTATACGACTGTCAACAGCTCAACACATGTGTTTTGGTGTTTCGTGACCCTTTAAATCAGGGGTCACCAATCACGGTCCTGGAGGTGTCCCTGCATGGTTTAGCTCCAACTTGCCTCAACACACCTGCTTGATTGTTTCAAGTACACCTAGTAAGACCTTGATTAGCTTGTTCAGGTGTGTTTGATTAGGGTTGGAGCTAAAATCTGCAGGACACCGGCCCTCCAGGAACAGGTTTGGTGACCCCTGGTTAAAATGATGACAGAATTTTCTGTTTTGGTTGCACGGTCCCTTTAAAACAAACTATACTCAGAGTTCTGGTGCTGTACCTCTGAGTTGGGTTCACTCCCCGTGTAGGAAACCTGTTTAGTCCAGGAATCGCCTCCTGACGACTGCACAGTCAGAGCTTCGGGAGGAAAACAAAGATTTCAGTAGTATTAATGGATAATGCACAGCCGGTGATCACAGCAGGCACTACAGGTCTATCAGCAGCTGCTGTAGAAGACTGAAGGGTTTATTGTGTGATAACCACCAGCTGGATATACATTATATTGATTATCACACAGCTACATCACTTAACTATTGATCTGAGCTGAATTAATTCAATAACTCTTTAATTAAAGGTAGGGTTAGACTATACAGACAAAATTGATACCACAATGTATTTAATTTCAGTCGATGTGTTGTGTGTTCTCGCAGTCTTCAGAGTTTGGTCTTCTGAGGTAACTCTAGCTCATCAGTGCTCATTAATATTCAGCAGGTGTGTGTGTGTGTGTGTTTGTGTGTGTGTGTGTGTGTGTGTGTGTGTGCGTGTTTTACCTGTGCTGTTGGTCTCCCAGATCTCGGTTCCCAGGTTGTTTGCGGTGAGCGTCTCCTCGGGCTGCTCCATAGACATGCTGCCCTGCTTCTTGGCAAACCGTGGAGGCATTTTTGAAGCGATTGCTCTGTTCTTTACTGAACTCTACAGACACAAACAACAATAAGGATATTAATAACATGTGAAACGATCCTTAAAAAACAGGACTGCAAGATACTGGAAAATCATGCAATGTTGTTGAGTTTCCCATTTCTATTAGCTATGTTTGTAAACTAGTTTTTATGTAATGATATTAACAGGTAGAAGAGTTTTCAGATCATTATTTCTAATTCTACAGACTGAAAAAGAGAAGCAAAGATTTAACCCGAGTGAGTGAAACACTCAGCAGACATCTGGACTCTGATTGGCTGCTGTTATTTGTTATTTAGTTGTACTAGTGTTTATTTATTTTCAACTCTGGGTTCAGATGTGGGCCGCTCCAGCCAATAGCAGAACAGCAACTACTGAGGGGGCGGGGCTAAATATAATAAAATTGCGCAGCCGTAGTCTTGAAACACTAGTAAAATAGCAGAAGTAATAATCTTTTGGATGCATTCTAAATATGAGATGCATATTAAAAAGACTATTCACCACAAATTAAATGTTCCAAACCTGCTGGTGTTTCTTTCCTCTGTTGGACACAAAGGTAGATATTTTGAAGAATGCTGGGAAAACTATATTTTGTTCTTACTATGGCTGTTTTTTATCCAGCATCCTTCAGAATCTTCTTTTGTGTCCAACAGTGTTATTTTTAGAGCACTTAAGTGTTAGTAAACAGTAATGTATTGTGTGTATTAGTATTGTATTGTATTTAAAATGTCTGTGATGAGCTACCGGAGGGCCCTGGTCCTTCCTCCTGCGCTCATCCTCCTGCGGACGCCGCTGTTTTTTGGACAGAGAATCCTGGAAAACCTCTGGACTGGGAACCGACGCTCCAGAGTCGCTCTCAACTGTGGAGAAACACAAATCACAGCTTCAGCACCAGAGACACAACATACTGACTCAATGCTTCTGTGGATAACCGGAACATATGGCAGGGTTCCCTTACTGCAACTTCAGTGAAATGAGGAGCAAGCAACTCACAGCAGGTTTTGTAATATTATAATATATACATTTATGAAACTAATAGTGATGAGAGCGTTTTTGTTAGTGTGTTATTATGGTTATGGCCCACCTATTCTGTCCCCTCATGGTTTAACTTTGTTCATTTCTTCAGCGCGGTTACAGCGTCGCTTTCACAGGTACTGCAGCTAACTTCATGCTTCAGATCATTATATGTACGTTTCTCTCAGCTCACAAATGTTTTATTTCTTGCACTCAACATTTAATGTTAGGCAAAATGCATAACATAACATCAGAATACCCAAATTTAACAGTCGGCCAAGTCTGAGTCTAAAGCGAAACAACACATTGGTAAACATAAAAAACTAAATTTTAAATGACAGCAGCAAAAATGAACATGCCATTAATTAGCAACAAAACTAAACAACTAAATCAAAACTTTAATGGTGCTGTATGCAAGTTTTTGAAGCATAAAAACACCATGATATGTTTGCAGATATTCAGAAACATGCTCAGTGAACACTTGTTTATCTGAAGAACAATGCTGAAGTCAGATATTCTGCTTTGAAAATGTGTTTTCCGTGCCGGAACAGCTGTCTTTGTTTTGGTAATTTTAACCTACCCAATGCCAGTTTAGCCAATTATATTTCAGCACTCCGGGTTGCCAGATGGTGTAAAACTGCGTATTTCATTCATTAATTCAGAAAGGCTCTGAAAGCATGCATCTGTGATCGAAATGTGACGTCCGGTGGACAGTAGCAGATTCAGAGTTCCACATGAGGTTATTAATTAGCAAATAATATAAATATTACGAGCGTAAACATTAGGTGAGCAGGTTACATTGTAACCGCGTGTCCTAACCACACGCTTCATAATGAGATACACAGTGATGAGCAATTTGGCTGTTTGCACCAGACGAAACACGACAGAAATGTAAATACAGCCATTCAGAAGCACAGAATCTGCACTCACTCATGAAATGGTGAGGTTTATAATCTAATTAATACATATTACACCTCTTTAACATTATTAAATGCACATGCTGAATCACTGATATGTGTTTAGTTCTTAAGTTCAATTTCAGACGGTTTATTTTTGATCTGAGCTGAACTATCTGCTGCTGCTTTCAGTATAAGGCAATAAATGTCTTGTAAAACGGCATTCAAGCTCACATTATTAGCATTAACACTGAATACAGCACATGAGGTTTACCTGAGGTGATCTTTGTCATCAAGATTTCTGTTGTTCATCTGTGAGAAACTAAAGCCATTTCTAATATATCAATTCGAGATGTTTGTTAGGACAAAAACTCATTTTATTATGGAGAATATTCCTTCTATCAGGTGCCATTGCTTTTATTTATTACACGGTTTAAATCACTCGCTCCTGTCCTCAATCTGGCAACCTGCGCTTGCATTTGTTTTGATTCAGGAGTGCAATACCTATTCAACTACTGGGTGTCAAACTTACATACTGCACCTTTAAGCCTGAAATTAGAACATGAGAACTTATTTCATAAACACTGTAAACGTTAGATTATAAGGCTGTGTATTTTATGCTGATGTATGGTATTAATAAATTATTTTTTAGGAGTTGCAATAAATGATTTTTTTTTTTCGTGACTACCAAACCATCATATACACAAAAGGCTTTAAAATAGGACAGGAAACAACAAGAAATGGTAGCAATGCATGTCGACAATCTCAGAATCAATTTCTCAAAGCAGATTTTTCGCCAGAGCTCTAAAATAAGTGTATTAATTGTAAAATTATAATCCGCACACAAAGCTTGTTTGGTGTTATTGTAAATAAAAAGCCTGACTGATGTTGCATTCATTGACCCTCACACACAAACTCTGCACTCTTCAGATTTCCACCCATAACATGGCAACACATATGATGCATCCATCATGACTTAAACGTAGGCCTGTCACGATATCTATTGTATGCCGTACAATCTATCACACCAAAGTATACTGCCATAAACGATATTATTGTCATTTTAAGATCATTTTATGCCACACATTATATAATGCCAGAAAGACAATATAATAGCATCAGGATGCAAACACACTCCTCCAAAGAACACATCATATTTTATTATTAAGAATATTTCATTTATAGTCATTTTAAGAGTTTAATAATCAGGTATAATAATAATAATAATAATAATAATAATAATAATAATAATAATCAATAATCAGAATGGGAAACGCATATCCTAAATAAATAATAATAAAGGTCAACAAGAGTAACAGAGGCTGTGATATCTGCTACTAGGTCTATTTTCAGTTGTCAGATGCAAATATACTATAGTAACTTATAGTAAATACTACGGTGTTTTTAACCATACTAACACCTCCAATAGAGATCGAGATGTTGCACAATCAGCTAAAATGCTACTGGAATTGGTTATGTATGGGCGATACATTTGCATCACCAAAACTGATTGAGGTCATGTCTATGTGTTGTGCGATAAGTCCATATATTGATTATTGTGACAGGCCTACTTGAATGCATGTATTGATTAGCAGGTGGAGGTGTGTTTAATTTAATACACTGACTGTAGTCTCTGACACCAGTTTGTGGTCAGATGTTATGAATGGAAATAGTGCTTCTATGGTACAACACAGCTTCTGGCTTACTTGAGTAAGTGTTGAGGTCGTACTGGGACAGTGGTTCAGTCATGTCCGCCTTCATGTTTCTGGGCTTCAACTCTTTCTCCATGCTCTTCCCCGTGGGTTCAGGCGTGCTGCTGTCATCGTTCTGCTCCACACCGTACACCGACGCAGAGCTCAGACCGCTGACAGTCTCTTCTGGAGATCTGCAGAGAGGAAGCTAAAGGGTTAGCTCACGCAAAATTCAAGATTCATTATTTAATTATTGTTAAATAATTTGTCATTATTTAATCTTTGTTCATCTTCAGAAACCAAACATGGGTGATCTAGGCCTACTGCACTGTGCTGGATACCAATAAAGCATTAAGGCGATCACTTTAAGCCACATTAATCAATAGCACTGGTTTTATGAAGACTCTCAGCTCCTGTTATAAAGCACCGCACCGTTTGCTGCTGGACGCGACTCCATTCTGCCAGCTGTCGTTTCTGGATCCCGCATCAGCCGAACGGCTCATCTTGGGATTCTCCATCACAGACACGTCACTCTTGCGGTTCTGTCGGTCCAGCGGCCGCTGGCTGGAAAAGCTGCGTTTGGAGAGTTCTCTCTTCTCAGATCCCGGATCTCCGAGAGCCGCGTCTGTCAGCGGATCCCCGTGTGGCCCTCGCTTCTCCCGCCAGTCACTGAAATCACTGTTTTCTGAACCCGTTTCCCAGTCCTCACCCTGACTCTGAGCCGTCATCTCCTGTGACTGCACACACACACACATATATATATATATGCAGAGAGTCAATAATTCAATATATAGTGATAAAGATGCACAGACATATGCAGATATTCAATATATTGTGATACTGACCATGCACATACACATTTTCAATTATTGCATATAATGTAATGATGAACATGCACAAACATATAATTTAATACAATTTAATAATTTAATACAAACATGCTCAATTTTGTGAACAATTCAAAATACAGAGTAATATAATGTGGATTTCAATCATTTCATTATTTTGAGTGCTTTAGAATTATAATTGGTTCGATTAATAGTTTAAACATGAACATTTTCATGTTAATCTGGTGATAAAAGCTAACAAATAATCACAACAAGAACATCTAATCCACTCATAGCCGTACCTGCGAGCGCCCTCCAGAGTAGTGATTCTGCCAGTGCTCCTCTGCACCCTTCGCTCTGCTCGGCCACTGATTGGGAAATTCTCCGTTCACGTAATCGTCATTACTCCAGGCTCCCGCTCCGTCCCGCTCCTGACGCAGACGGCGGAACCGTGGAGGTTTATCCTGCCGCGGCGGACGCCTTCTCCTCATCGGACGGTTATCCGGATTATCGTTATCAACATAATATCCTCCGTCACGATCCTCTACGCCGTTCTCCGCAAACGTGCCAGTGAATTTAGCAGGATACTTCAGCGGCTCGGTGCGCTTCGAATAAGAGTCCGCAACAAAGTTATAGCCGTTCTCCTGACTGGAGGAACTCCCGAACTGCGTTCCCCTTCCTCTCCACGTTGAAATATCTCTCGTTCCGGTGAATCCGCGATTATACGCGGCATTGAGGCGAGGCGGGAACGATCGGCCGAACATTCTGGATTTGGGTTTCTCGCTCTGATCGTCAGTGTAGACTTTATTGGATCTCCAGGATTCTCTATCGGCTTTTTTAACTTCTGGTGCTTCTCCGCCGTTCTCTGAAACTTTCTGCCGAGGACGTTTTGGCTGTTCTTCGTACTCCGAGGTTTCGCTGTGTGTTTCGCTGACGTTTCTTCTGCGCGGTTTACCTCTCTGCAGATCTTCGCCTCTAAACTCTCGATTTCCGCGTCCTCGTGTGAGTCTCTGAGCGCCCGTGTTGTTGTTGTTATTATTGTACGCTCCTCTATTAGTGTCGCTGCGTCCTCCACGCGCTCCGCCGCGAGAATTAAACTCCCGAAAGCCGCGTCCCCGTCCTCGTCCTCTGGCTCCAGCGAACGCCTGCTCCTCATCGATGAAGATCCAGTTGTTGCGTCTTGGAGCGGTGGGATCTCTGCTGTCAGAGCAATCGGATTGGGATTTCTCCCAGCAGCTCTCCTTGTGGAGCTCTTCAGATAAAGCGCTGGTTTTCTCCATCTTCAGAGCCTCTGCTTGTTTGTCTTCTGCACTGCTGGAGTGTCTGTTTGAAACATGCGGAGCGTCTTTCTTCAGGTCGTACACATTAGTGATCACTTCCTTCTCCAGCCTGTAGGGGGAGTATGATGATTTTCAATAAAGTGTAATTATAATTATATTGATTTCATAGGTACTTTAAAATACTGTGAATAATACGGCTGTGTACATGACAGATGATATACATCGTATGGACAAAATAAAAAGTCTATCGCTAATATAGCGGATTCACAAAATACATTGTTTACAGTAATGCTGTTTCATAATTTAAGCGAGCGCGATACTGAAAGCTGCATACTCAGAGATGTCCTCATACATTTGTGATCATATTTCTTACCTTATTTAGACCTTCAGGGCAAATGTTTGATTATAAATTCAGAAATATAAAATAAATATTGCTAAAATCTAAAACGCACCAAAAAAAAGAATGATTACAGGTTAAAAAAATAAAAATAAATATAATGCAAAATGTAAATGTCGCAGTTTAAAGAGTGCAGCTCTCTCATGATGTTGTTCTTCATGCTTCTGTCTGCATCCCAGTAAAGGTGTGTAATATTTCCCTCATTAAATAGTATTACCATAAAACAACGTATTTTGTGAAATAAACAGAGCGTAATATGAAACGATTTATCTTGACTATACGATATATACCATTATATTCACAGGGTTTTGAATGTAAACTATCACTGTGTAATAAGGCTCCAATAGATAACATTAAACTCTCCATTAAAGCTACAAGTTTTTAATAATATTAAGTGGTTTTAGTTCATTATTTAATGCCTAATAACACTTTAAAAACACAGTTGTAATCTGATTAAGTCACAATTGCTTCATTAAATGCAATTACACTAATAATACACAATGTATTTTTTGTTATTCAGATTTTGGCAGATCAATACCGTGATAATACCAGATATCATGATAAAAGCTTCAGCTACTAAATCGCAACAAGTTTTACTACCATCACCATAGGCATACCTGTAGGGGACCGGCTTCTCCTCAGGCTCCGCTTTGGGCTTCTCGTTCTCTTTATCCTCCACCTGCAGAAACAGAGAAAGAGTTTAGAGTTTATTACCATATATTATAATTCCATCTACTTCTCTGATAACTACTGGCAAAAATGGCAGATTTACACAATTTACAAACAACATTGTGCTAAAATAAAAAAGGTTCATAACAATAAAACGAAGAAAATATAAGATCTAAAATTATTTCAGATTTACTTTCAGATTTAAAAATAAATCTATTAAAGTCTGTTGTTATTCTATAGGTGAATAATTAATCTGTGCAAGTTAATCCACTGAAGAGTTTGTTTTGTTAATCTTCAATCAAACTCTGAGCATCTGCTTTGTGTTTTGATTGGCTCCTTCAGTTGATTTTAACCTGAGTTTCCAATAGAATACTAATATCCTTAACCACATCCCTCTTTTAGTTTGCTATGAAGAAATGCACAAGATAGCTCCGCCCCCTATTAATATTCATCATCAACATATTGAGATAAAAGTCTCACACAGACTTTAAAGACTCTCCAGATAAAAATAGTTGTCTAATATTATTAAAAATAGGTCATTGCAAAAAGGACAGTGCTCAGCATAAACGAGTACACACGCCATTTCTCCATTTCTCAGTGAATATAGCCAATACTTTCTGCTGCATTTTAACAGAACAGTTTTATTAACCAGTTCTATCCATTCATAATAATAATAAGAGTTTGGAAATAGGAACAGAAATATAATATTTCAATATATTTATAAATTTATATCAATCAATAATATTTTAAAACCAATTATTGCAAATATTAAAATTACAAACTACAAAATTTCAACTATATTTTCATATTTTTCATGTTTCTCTTGATTTTCCTCTTCATTAACGTTGTATTTACTATATTCCCAAACATTAAAATGCGTGTGTAATAATATTTGGACTGCAATCTCCGTAGTTTTGTTAGATGGTACTGACTAATCTAATGTATAGGCACAAATATATTAAAAAGCCCCTGTAGAAAATATTAATGTGTAAAGAGAGATCTGTGAACTCATAGTTTGGTTGTGATACTGAGATTTGTGGTGGTACCTTCAGAGGCTTGAGCACAGGTTTTTTGATGGGTCCGGTTCTGCGCAGGGTTCTGCCGCTGGTCTCGGAGGGCTGACTGATGCTGCTGCTGCTGCTGGAGCCGTGATCGGACCACTGCGTCTGACCGCTGCTCTCCTTCCGGATGTCTCGCCTCCAGAAATCAGACTCATAGCTTTTCTCTTTACCCTCGTAGGGCTCCTCTTTCTGGTGCTGAGGATCATCGTGAGTCCTGCTGAGCATCATGGGCTCTCGCTGGGGCCCGTCCGAGAGTCTGCCCTGCCGAAACCCTGGAGGACAAACAAGGAGACTTCAGTAAGCCAAAACTAAACCAAAGAAAACTAACAAAAACAAAAAGACTAAAACTATTGGTCAAAAACATATTTCGGTAACTGAAATTAAAAAAAGATACAAGTGAAAAACTAAAACTGAATGAAACTAATAACAATCACAGAAAAATTAAATGAAAATAATAATTGGAAAAATGAATAAATAATAGTTTTCAGAATTAATAAGCACTGATTCTGTGGCGGTAAATCTGAATAGCGACTGTTTGGAGAAACACCAGTAGATAGCGCCTTTACAAATCATACCAAGGTTATTGTAGTAAACGAAAACAAACTACTGATCAAATAAATAAAAATAAATCAGTCACAAATAAAAAAATAAAACTAAATGAAACTAACAATAGTCACTGAAAAACAAAACGTAATAAACTAAATAGTAAAATAATAATTTTCAGAATTAATAAGCACTAATTCTCTGTGGTAGTAAGTCTGAACTGTGGTTGTTTAGAGAAACACCAGTAGATGGCGCCTTAACAACCAAACCAAGGTTATTTTAATAAAAACACTACTCGTCAAAAAAAAAAAAAAAAGTTAATTAAAATAAAATCACAAATGAAAAACAAACTAAATGAAACTAATAATAGTCACTGAAAAACAAACTGAAATAAAACAATAATTTGAGAAATAAATAAATAATATTTTTTCAGATGTAATGAGGACTAATTCTCTGTGGTGGTAAATTTGAGCTGCGACAATTTAGAGAAACACCAGTAGATGGCGCCTTTACAACCAAACCAAGGTTATTCTAATAAACGAAAACTACTGGTCAAAATAATATATCAACTAAAACAAAAATAAATCACAAAATTAACTAAATGAAACCAACAACAGTCTGTGAAAAACTAAATAATTTGTAAAAACTAGTGCTGTCAAAACGATTAATCGCATCCAAAATAAAACTTCAAATTTACAAAATATTTGTGCATTTAGTGTGTATAAATATATGCATGACTATATTGTATAAGAGATATATGTGTGTAAATATAAATATAAATGTATTTCTACAATATATAAATATATGCATGGCTATATTGTATAAGATATACATGTTTGTGTGTGTGTGTGTGTGTGTGTGTGTGTGTGTGTGTATGTATATATATATATATATATATATATATATATATATATATATATATATATATATATATATATATATATATATATATATATATATATATATATATATATATATATATATGGAGCCTTTTCACATTAATACAATACTATTTGCTGAAATAATAATAGAAAGTCCACGATGGCGTTATCAAGACTTTCAGAAGAGGAAAACAACAGTGCGAGACTGATAACGGCAGCCAGAAGAGAAAATAATGTCAGATTTACTGTCCTGCACCCATACACACTGCATTACACACACCTCACACAAGCGGGAATTCGTCTTTTTGTCATTTGATGCAAAGATGATAGATTACAAACATCAATAGATATAAATGTAAACAAATTAAATCAAAAATATAAACAAACAACAACAACAACAATAATAATAATAACAATGATAATATCAAAAACTTTGAAGGATTTAAGATGCTGATGATTTTGTGAAAAGTGTCCATTATGTAAATAAATTCTGTTATCCTGTATAAGACTGCACTAGCGAACAGAAATAATCCAAAAGCAAAAGCTCTAACACTAACCCTGGTGCGGTGTCTCCTCCGCTGGGCTGTCTGTGCGCT
Organism: Danio aesculapii; assembly: GCF_903798145.1. Lineage (NCBI taxonomy): Eukaryota > Metazoa > Chordata > Actinopteri > Cypriniformes > Danionidae > Danio > Danio aesculapii. The sequence continues at coordinate 74,027,619 of NC_079439.1, forward strand.
CGTGTCTGTGCTCTTCATAGGAGTCGTGTCTGGACGTGGATCTGTCGCTCCTGTCGTCCGCTGGAGCTCTCTCTCCGTTCTCATGCGTCCTCTGGTACGGCGGGGTGAAACTGCGCACTGAGGAGTAGCTGTCCTGGTTCCACACTTGGTAGGGCTCAGTGGACGGAGCTCTCCTCTCCTGATGCATGCTGGGATGGCAGCCTTCATCCGAGGTGGAGCCAGGACTGTTCAGGTGATCCGGCTGAATTACAGGCTTCACCAGACCTGATAAATACATAAGAATGATGCAAGTCCAGTAATGCAGTTGCTGTTCGGCCTTTCTGTGAAACTTTAACCCTTCATCTAGGCCTGTGCAAAAGAGTTTATATAAAGTAAAACAGCAGATTATAGGGTGTGTGCCGGGCTTATGTCAATGTAAACAGAACACAAGCGTTAAATAATAAATAGTATACATGTCAGCGTATGGTAGTGTACCTGATGAGTGGACTCCAGGAGGGTAGTAGTCCACAGGAGAGCAGCCCTGTGCCAGCCGGGGGTCCATGTATGGTGGCATCATCATCCAGCGCGGATCGAAGCCCAGCACATGCGGAGGGTAGAAGCCCCGCTGCGGGTGAGCAGAGCTGGGCTGAGCTGGGTGAGCCGACTGCTGCCACGACGCCAGCTTATACACCTGCTCCTGGAGGACACACCGACAATAACACACATCAGACATCTTGCAGCAGGGGTTTTCAAACGGTGGGTGACATGAGGTGGGCCAAAGGGCTGTGATCATAATCATAATTACTTTAGTTACAATTAATTACTTTAAACTTTAATATATATATATATATATATATATATATATATATATATATATATATATATATATATATATATATATATATATATATATATATATATATATATATATATAGTTTTTCCTGCCTGTAAATAAGGTTGCTATTACACCGTGACCACTTCTTAACGCGCAAAATCAAAGTAAAAATAAACAAACTAACAAAAGCTTCTCATAATTATGCAAAAGGAAATAATATGAAACAAACTGTGCCTTAAGCATCTTCCCTGATTCATATTTTGCAGGATGTTTAATTTTTACGCATCTACACGTCCACACTCAACCAGGAAATTCAGAAAATCTTCAGCCTGGCCAGAGCTCTCAGAAATGTTCAGTTTCAGTCACCCAATAGCGTTCTCGTGTAAACAAACCACCAAACCGCTTACACTGGATTTATACTTTTGCCTGGCGCTGCATCACAGACCTCCGCTGACTGCATGCGCACCTCACGACACAGACGAGGCTTTTATACTTGCCGTGCTCTCAGTTGTGATATTCTTTAAAATGACAGGGGGCGGTCAAAAGAAACTGACCGTTAGGGGTGTCAAAATTAATTGTTTCTTCGGTGCACCGCGATGCAGACGCAGACAATTCAGTATCAGTTCAGTAATAGATCATAACAGGTTATTATGTGCTGACGTCATTTATCTACGGGGGTCAGGAAGTGCAAAACAACATTACAGAGTGTGAAACGCTTTTACAAAGCTCAAGACAAATTTACATTTTGAAAAACATTCTTGCCTATTATAAAACACAATTACAGAGGAAAAACTATTTTACCAAGGATAAAACAAATTTACATTTCAGAAAAAAATTAAGACGCAAAACACTTTTACAAGTCCCGAAACACATTTACAATGACAGAATAACCGAACCGTGAGACCAGTGTAGGTTCACACTTCTACTGACCGTAAAGCCAGTAGAAGTAGAAAGTTTCTGGAACTACATCATATCAATAACATCATTCAATATTTTTAAACTAATTTTTTATAAATAATTTTTATGATTATAATGACTTTTATAACCATTCAAGATTTTTTTTAAATCAAACTTTGATGCATCACTTGTGTTTGTTCATATCTCAGACAGTTCTACATATTAAAGTTTAATATTAATGACAACAGAACATGAGTTGCTCTACAAATATATTTTTATTATGGCAAGAATAAAAGCAAAAAAGCACACTTCCTAAAAAATACAGATGTTTTTTTTTAGATTTAGCCCGCTCCACAATTCACACATTACTGTCTGGATAGTTTGTGTCCTCTAGTTATGCTAAAAAGGCAACACTGGTCCAACACTCCTGACCATTATCACCAGTAAAGCCTAGAGAAACAGGGCAGCAGTATATTGTAAACTGATAGCTTCAAATATTCCCTTTCTGTTACTCAGAAATAATTTGTTCCTTCATTTTAGTTTTGTAACTATTAAAGTGTTTTAAACTCAATTGTAATAAATACATCAGTGTAAAACCTATGACTGGGGGAAAAACATCTTCAATAATTGTGTATCCGGGTCTCTACTTTTGCCATGGCCTCTCTTGGCTTTAACAAACTCATCCTTCAGGTTCTTCCAAACTTTTTAACAAAAACTTTCCTTGAGTTCGATTTCTAGCCAATAATTATTGATCATCTGGTTATCTCTATAATCACGGATCATAACGATGTCTGTACAGTCATTCTGTTTCAGACAAAATCTCTTTAAAGTGTTTCATATTAAACTCTTATCAAACGTGGCGCCGCGTGCAATATTCGCTTGAGTCTCCAAAAAAATCATGCCTCCGACAGCCGAAATCATGTCGCACGCACCTAAAGCAAACCTCTGCAAACACTGTGATGACGTCACATTCGCCACGCGAATAGAGTATAAACCAGGCTTTAGAAGTAAGTGCAGTTTTGAAAGCAGCGGTGTGTGTTGGAGATAAAGCAGTGAATGCTGACCTGCTGCTGGTGCTGCTTCTGGAAGCGCGGCGGCACAGGCTTCTGATGTCGGCTGTACTCCGGCACAGGAGACGTGGACACGCCCTCATCATCCTCATCATCGTTATTGTGGAAATTACAGCCTTCGTCTTTATAATCCTGACTGGACGCTGACTCCGCGGGGGTGTCCAACACTTCTGTACACAAGCACATTCAATCAGTCCTCACAGCAATACTCTGCTTTTGACATCTACAGTAGTCAACAACTGAAGAGGATCAAAACCTCTTCATCAGAGTTGTCCTAAACCTATTGAACACCCATTCTTGCCTGAGGACAATGTAGAAAAACCTTTTAATCCACTTCAAATGCTGACTACGGTGTATTTTTGCACAGCATGACACTGTCTTCAGCCTTGGTGCTTTTGTTCATGTGCCTAGATTTGCTAAAGTTACAGATAAACACCAGCAGCTCTCACACACTCTAAAAAAGACTTGTCTTAAATAATTTTATAATGTGAATTTGTGATAAGTGATATTATTGTCATTTTATGTCACTGATTATATAATGATTATATTATACAACAGCAAAAAAGACCCTAAATAGCATTAGATGATTTGACGTGCTTCTTTAATCTCCGCTTGTGAATCTCTCTGTATAGAGGCATCATAAAGAGTGAGTGTACCTTTGGAGCTGTACTGCCAGCCGTCCTGCTGGGGTTTTGTGGATCTGCGAGCGGGAGACTGCGTCAGCTCCTTCCCGTCTGCTTCTCCAGAGCGCGCAGGTTTCTCCGTTTTGCCAAACTTTTCATCCAGCTTCTTGAGTTTCTCAGCGCAGGCCGCCAGTCTCTCCTCTCGGGCCCTGCGCTCCTCCTCCTCGCGACGCCGGCGGGCTCGCTCTACCGCCGAGACGTCAGCTGAGACAAACTTCCCTCGAGGAGGAGCCGACCGCTGGGGCTCGTCCTGCTCCTCTGCAGACTCACTGTTCACACTGGCCTTCTGCTAAACACACACACACACACACACACACACACACAAGGTCACTCACACTGCACCACTTTAACCCTTCACGCATAAGTTGTAAATACTTAATAGTTGTTTATGGAGACGGTTATTAGGAACGCTTCTCTTTAATGTTCCCAAAGCGTGATCATATACTTGAAAGGGTTAATATACATGTGATGGTACTCAATAGGGCTCCAACTAACCATTAATTTCAGTATTGATCAGTTGTCATAGTTTTCTGTGAGAAAACCATTTCTAATATATCAATTCAAGATGTTTGTTAAGACAAAAACTCCTTTTATTATGGAGAATATTCCTTCTATCAGGTGCCGTTGCTTTTATTTATTACACAGTTTAAATCACTCGCTCCTGTCCTCAATCTGGCAACCTGCGCTTGCGTTTGTTTTGATCCAGGAGTGCAATACCTAGTTCAACCACTGGGTGTCAAACTCACATACTGCACCTTTAAAGAATACTAAAGCCACATATCGAGTTTAACGATCTTTCATTTTGACGTGTTTAACCATAGATGAAAAACTAACTTTGTTTTTAAACTGTAAAACTCTGAATATTCAAAATAGAAATAGAAAAAGCAAAACAGCAGCAGGTCAGATTTAACACCACAGAATAAGTGCTTCTACACTTCCGATGATTTTTGCTGATTATTATTTTCCATCACTCAGGTTATCAGTGACTGCTGTTAGATTGGTTTAGTTTTAGTCAATATTTTATTCCAGTTAATAAAAATGTTTTTGGACCGATAGTTTCAGTCTTCGTGTGCTAAAATCCCAGTGTTGTCACCTGTGGTTCTGTGGATGGGAAGCGTGTGCTGGTCTTCCTGCAGGCCGGTGGCTCCTGCTGGCGTAAATAGGGCTCGTCTTCGGGCTCTGGTGGGAACGTTCCGTCTCCTGAACTCTGAGATGAATGCTGGCCCTGATGATGATGATGATGATGATGATGATCCCAGTCGTCCCTGAAACACACACACCAGAACATGCTGTGAACTCCACACTGAAACACTTACACTCTTACTTATATTTACGTACACAAATACACACATGCCATCAATATGGCGTTATATTTATGTCAACATTGGTAAAACAAAATAATATTCAGTTTATAATTCACCAGAAAAGCTTCATAACAAACATGCATTATATGTAAAAATATTTATCAATCAATCTGATCAGTGATGTAGTAAATTCTCAAGGGCACAGACTGAAAACACGGCGAATCTCACCAGATCTTGCTCTTCTCCCGCGGAGCGTGATCGTCCTCATCATCACTGAACTTCAGTTTCTCACTGTAATCCACTTCCTCATGGAGACCTGAACACACACACACACACACACACACACACACACACACACACACACACACACACACACACACACACACACACACACACACACACACACACACACACACACACACACACACACACACACACACACACACACACACACACAATACTCTTCACAATAACGCCTTTTACATCAGTAAATCTCATTAGCTATTTAATAGATGTGCTTGAGCACATTTTACTCTCAGGTAAAGTAAAAACAAGCAGAAAAATGGCAAAACGCTATTGGCTGGGATTTTTTTAGGGGAGGAGCTACAATATGCCCCACCCCATTTTGGTTTTCCGATTCCGATTTAACTGCTTTCATTGACTTAGTGCATTGAATCAACACACGACTATTAAACAGAGTTACCTCTAAATCCCAGCAGGGAAAACCAGCAGCAATCAAAAATTCATGATCATATACTGTCATGGCTTTATAATAAAATCTGATTACGGCCCCGTTTACACTACAATTAAATGTGACCCAATTCTGATTTTATGATAATATGTGACACAGATCGTATTTGTTCTATGACCGTGTAAACACGAAAGAAACACATGCATTTGGATATTCAGATGGGTTTCAGGCCTCCTTCATATGTGGAAATAAATCAGATGTAAATCGGATATGTGACAATGCGACTGTCATGTAAACAGGCAGATCAGATTTATTGAGGCGTTCCGTTTTGTACGTCATTAAACTTGCGAGTGTGGTGCTTCTCCACGGTTTAATGATGTAGAAAGAAGAGTGTGTAGAAACGCCGACGCGGTAAACAACAACAGAGGAAACATGAAGTAGGAAAGTGGTCAGTCGCCAAAATGTGCTCTCCCCAGACCTGAGATCTCTCTCATACTAACAAATCCCTCTGAATGATGGAGGACACCATATATAAAACATGGGCGTAAGCTGGGATGGCGGCCCTTTACTTCAGTCTCCGCTTTAAAATAGTGTTAAAGTGGGGCAAACTTGGCATATTTCACAGAGCTAAAAGCAAGACAATTTCTTCCGTAGTGGCTAGTGTGGCGCAGATGCTAGAACCCGCCTTTACACATGTGCCACATCGTAAGTTGTATGGCAAGTATAAACACATGAATCAGATGTGGGTCACAATTAAAAGAACGTGTAAACGGACAGGCAAATAAATCAGATATAGGTAACAAATCAGAATTGGGCATCAAGACCTGACTGTAAACAGAGCTTATAACGGAGGTCAATGTGTCAAATACAGCACTAACATAACCAAAGGAGGGTAAATCTGCCCAGAGTGTGTTGAGTTCATGAAAACGGTCAAAGCATTTTCCTAAATATGTGTCAGAATAAGATTCGTCAGCAAAAATTTTCACATTTGCTGAAACACAGAGAAAGATGAGGCCAAATTAAGACTCAAAATCAGCCCAGAGTGGATGAAAACAACTCAACGCACGAGGGTTAAATAATTTCTGCGTATCTTATTAGTGAACTAGTAGTAAACTCTAAACGCACATGCTGGAGCTTTACTAGAACCAGTTTTACTAATAAAATGTGCATTAAAAATTCCCTTGATTAAATTGGCCAGCCCTAAAGTCACCTATAGTGATGTGTTAGCATGTGTAACCCAGCGCCCGCCCGCTCACCTGCCCAGCCGTCCTCGCAGTCATTGTCCAGCTCATCCAGGTCCTTCAGGTCCTCCGGGTTGATGATGGCAGGACGCGGCGCTCTGTCCCCCGGCCGACGGATGGGGCGAGAGGAGGGCCGCGGGGGGGCTCTGGGGAAACGGGGCTCTCTTCGTACATCACCGCTGAAACACACACATTTACAGATGAGGACACGGAGCTCTCTTTATACGGCATGCAGGACTCCCACTAAAGGTAGCAAATCCCCAGACTTTTATTGACTAAAGAACAGAGAACAAAACACTGTAACATTTAAGGGTCACGAAACACCAAAACACATGTGTTGAGCTGTTGACAGTCATATACGCGTCCCACGCTGCTATAAACACTATTAGGACACACATATTTCACTAAAGACTTAAAATTGGTTGTTTTTGAGTTACTTCGAGCAAATTTGTTCTTCCAATTTGAAACTAATTTTTGAAGCTGCGTCACGCCGATTTAGATACTTGTGTGTGTATTCCAGCATGGAGAGTGGGCATCTGTACCTGCGAGTGCATCGTGACGTCTCTGAGTGTGCAGCATTAATTCATGAGAAAGACTTGGTTCAAACCAATCAGCACGCTCTATTGTGAATGAATTAATATGCATGATCACTTCGAAAGTTTTTACCTGTTACAGTGTTCAGACGGCAGGGAGACGCCACGTTGTGTTGCCAAAACAAGTGGAAGAAGAAGAATTGTTTGGAGACACGGGTCATCAGTGTTGCGTTTATTAATGTGCTGCAACGAAGGTTTTGTTTTCATTTCCTGCTATGACAGCACAGCTGGACTCACGTGTGGATTACAGTGCACACGCCACAGAAATACGTTTGGAAGGAACATTTTTACCCGAGAGCTTTTCTCATCTGGTAATGGTGAAATCCGGATTTGCTGCTCGTCTCGTTTTAATAAAGACACGGCTCCAGTTGGTGTTGATTGTCCTGTCTCTACAATCTTTGCAATCAAACTATTACCGTCGTGTAGGATTTGCACTTATTTTGTGACAGGATAGTCTATACACACACTGCTTTCTGACGCAACCTACCAAGTGCATCTAAGTTACCGTGAAATGCAGAGGTTTTTTTTTTCTCTTATAGGCTGTGCGGTATCAAACATTCCATTAAAGCTACACTCCTCCACCAATATTGTATGTAATATCTGGTTTGTCACGGGGGCATGCAGGAAATGTTCCTGAATGAAAGTGAAAGTGCCTAACTGCAGTTAAAGTCCACAAATTAATGATTTGTCAAATAATTTGATTAGTAATGTCCATATAAACACAGTCACCGTCTTTCTCCTCTGCGTCTGTGTGAAAATCAGCACGTGCCCAAACCGAAACTCCCATTTTTATGCAAAACCTTCCCTCTTTCCCTCTCTCGACACGCCCACCTAAACCGAGCTGGACACACCCACTTTCCTGACTTTTTCCAAACTAGAGGTGTGAAAACACCCTGCTGAAACGGGAGTTTCGTGGCCCTTTAAGAGTCTGGAAGTGACCAGCACAACACTCACTTGACGGGCTCCGGCGCAGGAAACGGCGGTCTGAAGATCGGTCTGGAGTCGAAGCGTACAGGAGCCACTACAGCGGCCGGGCCCTCAGAGGAGCCTGGGGCCTCACGCGTCTCTTTAGGGCACATCTGAGACACACAGACCAACATCACACATGCACACACTCCAATACAGGATCATTATTGATTTCCTCTTATATTGATTGATAAGTGATGATGGCCATAGGGGTCTCATGTTGGTGTTTGCTTTATACACACACAGATATATTGTTTATCATATCATTAATGTAGACAGATGGATAGAAGAATAGATATAGATAGAGATGGAGACACAGATCAATGCATGCATACACAATTAAATTATACTTTATAATTGTGTGTTTTCTTAGATGCATATATAGATGGAGAGATTTATAATGTGAATGATCCAACATATATTTTATGCAGGATTGACACTATGCTTCTTTAACTCTTATTAGATAAAAATAAAAGAGTTTAGACTCACAAAGGCGGGCAGCATGTCGTGGTAGGTGGTGGTGGTGTGGTGCTGGTACTGCAGGGCGGGTGGAGCGGTCCGGCGGGTCAGGGGTGGAGCGGGACGCAGCGATGGCTCCTTCACTTCAGAGGACGGAGCGGCGGCGATGGCAGTGGAGGAAGAGGAAGTGGCGGGGGAAGCGGAGGAGGAAGTGGAGATGGAAGTGGAGGGCGGAGGAGGAAGTGGAGCCTCCGCTGAGCCGCTGCTCTTGGTGTCGGTGTCGCCCGGAGGAGCAGAGGACAGAGATGGAGGCTGCAGATTCCTCCCTCCACCCTCCCTCCAGCTCGACACGTCTGCACACACACACACACACACACACACACACACGCACACGCACACGCACACACACACACACATTAACAACACTAGAAGACAGCTAATTAAAGCTACAGAAAAGCATGTGGAAAAACCAACCCAGGCTCATTCTGATGACGTACCCCTGTATATATTTCTAGAGAGCACCAAATACGTGCCAGGAGGCATGTTTTTTTTGCAGTTTTTGTATTGACGAATCCACCAGAGGGCGCTGTGTATGCTTTTTCAGATCTTAAATTTCTCTCACGAGTGCCATTTGCGTGTGCTGTTCTCACATAAATCCACCAGAGGCCGCGGACTGACTGAACGATTCCCCCACCCTCCTCCTCTAAACCCAACCAACAGTGTTTTGACAAGCAATCCAGAACAAGAAAAGCCCTCACGGTTGTCTGATTTTTACCACGTTTTCAGATTTTACCACATTCTCACCCTGTTATTTACTTGTTTATTTAATTTTTTGGGTTACCTGCTTTTTGGAACTGTTCTCCGCTGGACTCGTACTAGACTACGGGACAAAATAGCAACAGCAGTAAAGCCGTCCATATGGAGGTAAGCCGTCAGCAAAAACGAACGTTCATCTTAGAGACGAAATGCAGCCGTATGTACTTCTGGCTACATAATTCACCATCTCTAGATATGTATATAGGGCTACGCATTCAGAATGATCCTGTGTTGGTGAAAACCCCACAAAAAAAAAAAAGGCACCCCAGTGGGCCATGGCGGTATTGCAATGCCTTAACTCTTAAAATATGAGATGCTGTTATTGGATATTGCGATAACGCCATTACTTACAATTGAACATTTCCCTAGGAAATTTACATTTTTATTAGCTATGTTTTTATAATTTATCATTCCTTTATTTTATTTAATGATATTAAATTAAACAGGTAAAAGATATCTTCCATATCTAATTTATTCAAATTTAGAGTAAACTATGTGACGATGCAGACTTTAAGTCACTATGAGTGAGTGAAAACACGTAGATATCCGGACTCTGATTAGCTGTTGTCATTTTCCCACCATTGGTGTTTATTTTTAGCTCTGGGTTCAACTCCAGCCAATAGCAGAACAGAAAGTACTCGGGAGGCGGGGCTAAAGTTAGTAAGATCCGATTGCTCAAATTTAGATAATCAATGCATAAATTAAACGTAATTAACTACACAAGTCTGTGATGCGTATAAAGGAGATACTATCATCACAATTATTTTCATTTGTGTTTTGACTATGAACAAAGCTCTCAGGGTGTGTAATTAATGACTGAATCTTCATTTTTGGGTCTTTAATCGCAGTGTCGGTGTGTAGGGCCGGACTCACTCTGTGGGCGGAGGCTTGGTCCTGGCCCATACGACGGATCGAAGACGCTTCTTTCCTTGCCAACTTTGTCCTGTTCTCCTGCTGCCTTCAGCGTCGGAAAATCCTCGTGAGAGAAGGGCTGCAGTCGGCTTGAGACCTTTAAACCTGAAAGACACACATATATCAGTTTAATTTGTTTATTGACAAATCAGCAACTTATGCACATTTCATATCAAGATCATTATAGATGAAAACATTAAATAATAAATGACAACAACACCTTCAGAATCCAATAAGAGATGACACAAAAATAAACAGATACAAATTACAAAAATGTACATTAAAACATGTTCAGTTCAATAGATGATAGGAACACCACGGATCAATACATAATAAAACATTGATATTGATTATATATTATTTGCAATACAAAATTCTACTTCAAATTGTTGATGAAGTATTATTTTTTGGAATTTAAGCATTTCACTGCATATAAATTAAAGAGTTTTGAATCGTAATAATAATGCTATCAAATGTTCTTGCCTCAATTAATTTAAGCTTTAATCATGATATACTTTATAATCACAATATTGAGCCCAGCTAAAAAACATTACTTTAAAATGTATATCAAAAATTACGGCATAAACGTGTTTATATATCTATTACGTTTATGTAAATACCGTATTCTGCATAGTGTAGAAATCAAAAGTTCAGACACATGAATAAGTAAGTGCCTTTTTGACTGGTACTGTACCACAATATGCAAATCCATATATACCGGGCGATATTCTTTACATCGGTGCAATAAAAGCAGATCTAATATCAATAACAAACATGCATTATTCTGATATACTGAATATCTGCATATCATCCGCACAGAGAGCTGAAAATGATCATTACCATCTTGATCGACTGCCTTTCCATTGAGCTGTGCCCATTGCTTTGGTCCACCTGTACTTGTGCTCTGCAGGAACAGAAAACACACACACACATACTTGTGATTATGACCTTTACTCATACACTACACACACACTCATAATTTTGACCTTTACTCATACACTACACACACACACACAGCATACCTCCGGGCTGGTTATTGGCATGGGCTTCTGAAGATTGGACACAGATTTCTGTAAAGCCAGCGGCGGCTGCGGCTCCGGCAGCTGTGCTGATGATGCAACGGAACTGCAGGAGGAAACACACACTCCGATCAGCCAATCAGATCACAGTACAAATGCAAATCAATAAATGCATCAACTCGCATCCAAAAATAGAGCTGGGTATTTAAAGAACAAAGTAAATTGAAGAGTATGACTGTTTCTAGAAGTGTAGGTATGACTAGCATCTCCAAGATTAACCTTCTATTACTTTTCATAAACAAACTTTAATAGAAGAGTTTTGGATAATAATGCAAGTTCTCTAATAATAATAATAATAATAATTTCATTCTCAGTTCAGTCTCTTTACTAATCAACACAGCAGAATGAACTGCCAACTTATCCAGTATATGTTTTACACAGCGGATGCCCTTCCAGCCGCAATCCAGTACTGGGAAACACCCATACACATTCATTCACACACATACACTACGGACAATTTAGCTAACCCAATTCCCCTATAGCGCATGTGCTTCAACCCCAAATTTTGGGTGAGCTGTCCCTTTAAATCATAGCCTTTACGACTGAATATTTGCACTGACATTGAAACAAATCAACTGTATCTGAATGATAACAGTGCAGCTGTAATAACATCCTCAAACTCCAAACACACAGGACTGACACTGGGAAATGAGCATCTCTCTCTTTACACACATGCCTTTAATATATGCAGATCTGCACGACACAATCAGTGTGACCTACAGATGCACCTGCTGTAAAACACACACACACACACACACACACACACACACACACACACACACACACACACACACACACACACCTTAATCTGTCCTTCAGTTCACACTCAAAGCTGCAGTGTAGTTTATACATTAGTTTTTCTCTCTGTAAATAATGCTGCCTTTACACCTGTACATTTCAAAGCTCGTGACACTTCCCAATTCCCAATAGCAAAGCAGAACGGGTCTAACAAACAACACAACAGAATAAAAATATACCAACGACAGCAAATGTGCTTCAAGCAGTTTCCACTGCATGTATTGAAGATGGTTTGTTTGTTATAAGCTACCACAGTCTTTCTGTCGAGAGCAGAGAGTGAGTTTGTCTTTTATTGTTTGATTATTAATAATAACCTCAGTCAATGGCAGGAATATGGTGCACTGTCCCTTTAAGAGCTGCACGGATGCAATACACTGATGCACATGCATGCTCATTCTCAACATGTTTATTTGTTGCATAACAAAAGAGGGCACTGCTAAAACACCTCAAATGATGATACCAATTCCCCCATGAAATTGACCTGAGGAAGAACGATTGCTGGTGAGGAGGTGGGATTTAATCAAAGTTCACTCGGCGGCCATATTTGTAACACCCTCGGACAGCACATGCATGACCAAAGGCCAATTTAAATCAATGGGGAATCCTGAAATCTCCAAATTTACTTGCTGAACTCTTGATTAAATTACATATTACAAATCAACAACAAGGCAACATGGTGGCTCAGTGGTTAGCACTGTGGCCACACAGTACGAAGGTCGCTGGTTCAAGTCCCGACTGGGTCAGTTGGTGTTTCTGTGAGAGTTTGCATGTTCTCCCCGTGTTGGCTGATAGCATGCGCTATAGGGGAATTAATGAACTAAATTGGCTGTGTGGGTGTTTTCCAGTACTGGGTTGCAGCTGGAAGGGCATGCTGGATAAGTTGGCGGTTCATTCCGCTGTGGCGACCCCTGATGAATAAAGGGACAACACTGAAAGAAAATAAATGAAACCAACAACAAAATCTGAGGTGACCTGCCCCAATTACATTTAATACACAATTTCCAGATTTTTCCTGATACTGCGCAAAGGTTGCTACAACACTAATGTCCTTTATGACTGTTTGCATGGGAACCAGAGGACGATGGGCCATTGTATAAAAGATGACTGTATTATTGTAAATGACAACATTTACATTTAGTCATTTAGCAGACGCTTTTATCAAAAGCGACTTACAAATGTGGACAAGGAAGCAATTTACACAACTATAAGAGCAGCAGTGAACAAGTGCTGTAGACAAGTTTCAGTCTAAAGGCTAAGCATTAGTAATACAAGTTTTTTTTTGATGACATGAGACACCTACACTAGTTTCGTCACCTTAGAATTATAAGGTTCTATTAATAGACTACTTATTAACATCATGGGACGCTTTTTTATAAGTTGTTTGCATTAAGACTTTTTTTTTTAAATGTTAAACACGTACTGTTTGCTATGGAATGTAAAAACTTTAAAGCTCAACATCTGAAAATCAATCAGAACGCAGACAGAACCTTATAATTCTAAGGTGACTGTTTTGTCATTGCAAAACTTTAAACGCATATAAACAATAAATACAGAACTTGACTATAAGGACTGCCCGAAGGCCCGGAACCAGCGTGCGAGACGCTTGGGACAGTAGACAGGATGGTTAGTGGCCTAACCGGGCCTGTGTGCAAATACAACTGTGTGCAAATACAGTCTTAGGTTGCTTTCACACCTAGAAGTATGTTTCGGAATCGGACCTCAGTTTAACGTCCCATCCGAAAGACGGCAGAATGATTAGCATTGATCTGCTTCATGATCTGACTGCAGAGTTGCTTCATCTGTTATTTAGCTTTATAATGCAGAATTTTAGCTAACGTTTTTTAATAGATAGTTTAATTCAATTGATAGATTTTTACAAAACTTGACATATGAAATGAGGCTCTGTATTAGAAAGTTAGAAGTTATATTTTTTGTTAATAGTCATTTGTTTTTGAAGAAAAGTTATGCTGAATAAAAGTGTGTGTATACAGTTATGCTTGGCTTTTGACACATTATTTAATATACTTGGCTAAAAAATAGCTATTAACTTCTTTTTTTGGTGGGGCCAGTGAAAATTTTGGCAGGGCAAGTGAAAATCTGAACCAATCAGGCTAGCAGAAAAAATCCTTAGTGTTGAACCCTGAAAGAAATAAACACTGAAGAACAAATCCAAAACCTGTGCAAAGACTGTAGACACTGAAGAACACAACATAGAGACATAGAGTCCTGTTAAAATCAACACAGTATTGACCAAACGACAGGCCTTTCTGTAATCATCTGTACAGAGCCCTCATAAAGACTAACGACTGGCTATTCTGATGGGAAGACTGCACTTATCCCCAATCACTGTAATGCCACTGAACCATCTTTGCATGTCTGTAGTCTGATATGGTACAATAATTTTTCTTTGGATAATGTTTATAATTAACTAAATCAGAACGCCATTTCCATGAATTTACTGGTCATTTGACTACAACAACAACAACAACAACAACAACATCATCATCATCATCATCATCATCATTCTGGAAAATTGTTGGAACAAATTGTGCGATACTTTAATAAACAAAACAAAAAAGGGGTCCGTTCACCCATGATCTCTTCACAGCAATTTACTGGAAATTAACAGTAAATCTGTAGGTGTTAAAGAGCACTTTAAATGTATTTGATAATACTTATCGTTTATGTTAAGCACTTTAAATTACCATGGTGTATGAAAAGTGCTATATATAAAAAATAAAACTTGCCATGAAGCAATATTTTAAATAAAATTCCTTCATGGATTTGATCTGATCAAGTCAATTAATTATTTCTACAAACACTTTCTGCATCCACATTGGTCCAAAATAATACTCAAGCGTATTTAAGAGCCACCCAGATGCTCGATTCCTGGCAGAAGTTTGAGGAGCAGATCACTATAACAGTACACTGGATATGAATAAAAAGCATCTGACCTCTTTGGATCGGGTTGATCCTGCTTGTTTGCCCATCCTGTACCGTCTTTGGGCACGATAATCACGTTGGGATCGTTTCCTTTACTCTCAGACTTCAGACTCGGCAGGTGAGCGGGAGGAGGCATTCGCCGGGCTGCGGCCACTTTACCAAGACTCTGTAAGCCATGACGTGCAACAACTGCAGGACGAGAGGGGGAAATATCATAGACATTAGAGCTGATATCTGACGCTGCGATATTTACTATTTCTGTGATACATATTGCAATATTTGCGCTTAAAGTCCAAATTATTCACCCTCTTGTGCTTTTTTTATTCAAAATTATTTTCTACTAAAGTTACAAATGGGAAAATTGCTTGTGTTTGAATGCTTTAAACTCTCTCAGGGCCTAAAAACATGCAAATGATCAATTTTCACTCTGTTATGATTAAACTCAGCAGTAATTTCACAAATCTCATGTATTTTGAACTGTGATTATAAAACCCCAATATAATATATAAAATCCTAAAATATAATAATAATAATAATAATAATAATAATAATAATAATAATAATACATTCTATTTAAAAGGCGACTTTCTGGCGATTTCAAAGACACTGTAAACAAGAGAAATAATATAAAAGTATACACAACAGTAGTTCAGATACAATTAGGTATTAAAAGCCACCTTAAATAGGTGAGTTTTGAATAATGTGAGGGAGTCTATGCTTCTGATGGCAGGTGTAGTGAGTTCCAAACCGGGGGAGCAGAGTGACTGAATGCTCTGCTGCCCATGGGCGATAGACAAGCAGAGGGAACAGACAAGCGGAGGGAGGAAGAAGATCTCAGGGTGCGAGAGGGAGCAGCAATGTGAATGAGGGCAGACAAATATGGAGGGGCGATATCGTGGATGGTTTTGAATGTTAACAGGAAAATTTTACAATCAATTAGAAAATGAACTGGTAACCAGCGAGGCTGCTACAGGACAGGGGTGATGTGATGAGAAGAAGGGGTTCTGGTGATGATACGGGCAGCTGAGTTCTGGACCAACTGCTTACTGAGGGATTTATAATATATAATCACCATTTAACATTGCAGAGCCTGTGGTGTGACTATTGAGGATGCACATATCGCGATATCAATGCTGAAACTATATATTGTGCAGCACTAATACAGCAATCACAATCACCCATATTCACAGCACTAACACTTGGTAGCACGTTTGAGCTGTTGTTGATGCTTTGAGAATCAAATCTATACAAGGATTACAAATTGTCTTGTCAATTGCATTTCCAATATGTGGACGCACAAGTTAATCCAAATGCAATTGCAAATCCCAATATTTGACGTAACATGCTATATTTGAAATATATCCTTCCATACAAATCCGGATCTTAAACAATGCAAATAAACACATGAGCCACTTTCCCACAGTAATACGGCTAAATTGCTGTAAAACTACAAGAACATTTACCTGTGAACTGAAATATGCACATCTCCAGCAATTTACAACAACATATTACGGAAAATTGTCAGAACAAATAGTGCAGTGCGTAAAAAAAGGGCTGTTCACCCATGATCTCCTAACAGCAAACTATATTTAAAAATAATAATTAAAAATAATAATATTCATTATTATTATTAAATAAACAAATAAATATTTATATATTAAGTATATATATTAAGTATATATATATATATATATATATATATATATATATATATATATATATATATATATATATATATATATATATATATATATATATATATATATATATTAAGTTAGAGATGTTTGACAATGTTTAAAATAAATAAATTGTTAAAAAAATATATGTTGAATGATTGAGGGGCATTGAAATGATATAGACATGTTATTGCTCTATTTTGTTTGTTTACCATCTATTTATTATTACCATCTTCCTTTCAAAGTGATTGGGTTTGAGTTTATGTATTATATTTTTATTACGTAAAATAAATGTAAACCTTTGTCTGCGAGCCCGTTTGTCGACATATTGACATCGTATAATATAATAAAAAGATGTTTGGATGATTGTAGAAGCCTTTGTTGTTGCAGGAAAAATACAACTTGGAAAACATTACAAATATATTCTATTTGAATAGATATTAATGATTATTAAAGATGCGCGTTTGGTAACTCCTGAATATATATTTTTGCAAACACCCGAGGAGAATTCTCTGCATGAAAGACTCATAAATGGTGGATTAACATCTTCAATATGGCCAGAAATGAAATATGACAGAAATGTTGATGGTGTGACAGGATGATTGACAGGGCTTGTAACTAAGCAACAGAACAATCCCTTTGATGAGAGGGTAGTTTGACCAAAGCTTGCACACTCAAATGTATGTACTAAAAGAGAACAGAGGGGTGTAATGGCATGCAGTATCTGTCATGGGTGTGTGATGTCAGAGTGTGGAGTCTCACCTGTGGTTTTCTGAGTTTCTATTGACTTCCCCTTGTACTTGTCAAATAGGCTGAGTGATGAATACTTGCTTTTCCCATCCTTGGACTTGGTAATTTGCCCCAAACGATCGGACATTGCGATGTAATGTCATCGAGTATGGAAATTTTTCTTTGCACCTCTTCCTCAGTACCGTCAGATTCTGCGGAGAAAAGCACAATAATGTGAGGAGACTAAACTACCTCTGAATCCTGGGCTTTCCCGACCACATCCAGACATCCTAACACTAACATACAGAAACTCAGACTAGAGCTGAGTGATATTGGAGGAATCTGATATTGCAATATTTGACTTTTCTTTGATAAATATTGCAATATGAATACAGTTTCATGCATCACACGGTTTGAATAGCTCTATTTGACTTGTTTTCTGGGCAGTCTAACAGTATTCATTGACAAATTTATATGTCTCTAGTCCAAATGTCTCAAAATGATTAGATTAAGTAAAAATATTGTTTCGTTTTCACCTTCAGAAGAAATAAGACAATATTAATAGTTATTCCTTAAAACAAAGCACTATTATCTGCCCATGGGGTAAGTAAATGATCTAATTTTGGCATTCAAATGTAGATATTTGGACTAGAAACAAGATAAAAATTAAGACACACATTTTTGCATAAATCTGATCAATTCTGTGTAAACAATAAAATACAATTATTCTTTGTTACACCTCCAAACATGATTTTTTTGTGCCCAAATGCTCTAAACGCTCTTGAAATACTCAGTCATGGGCCTTATAAACACATGCAAGTGATAAACCTTCACTCTATTCTGGTTAAACTCAGCAGTGACTCTACAAATCTCACATGTTCTGTGGCTCCTACTCAGCTATAATTCAGACTCAACATTGCAGATCCCGCGATGTGTCTATTGTTGATATTGCGATATCGATACTAGGCATGTGGTGATGATAATCGTTGTCAAAGTTTAGCGCAGTAAGGTTAAAGCCACCAAATGTTTCTGTTATACCGTTCCGATGGTATATGTACGATTTTTTTATTTACGTTTTTAGGACAACAGGATCTAAAATGCCAGTTTTTTTAAACTAAGACAGACAGCAGAAGTTAATGAATGATTTGAGTTATTTAGCCTGACATCTTTACTGCTCCAACATATTTTAAACGTTTCTCAAAACAACATATTGTGTTCAAAGAAGGGGAAAAGGTTTGTTTTTTTTACCCAGACATTTAAAAAGAATATATTATAGAGCAGTAATCACAATACCGTCAAACAGTGATATTTTTATCCAAGGTTATCATACCGTCAGAATCATATACCAGTCCATGCTTAATCGACACTAAAACAATACATCCTATCTGCATCGTTATTTGAATGTGCAAATCCACAAGAGTCACATCACAGGATCTGCAATATCAAGCTGTATTTCCCACAGTATTTGCATATTTACAGTCTTTGTTTCTTTTACTATATGCAGATCCACTGCCCTACACTCAATTATTACTACCTGTTTAAAATGGGCTGAAACAACACAATTCTTGTCATTTCTTTGGCCAGGTTATTTGTTTTATGTTCAGTCCACTTACATTTTTTTAAGTGGACTGAACATATGTTCTTCAACATGAAGGAATTGTGTTGGTCCAACTACCTGGTTAAGGGGATTTGTAGTTCATGCGTTGCGTGGGATTGAATTAAGAGAGGGAAACGTTGACAAGAAATGTTAGTTGTTTAAAGTTAATAGAAAGACTTGTTAGAGTTTAATCTTCACTTTAGTTTGTAGATTTATGTTATGCTTTGAGTGTTGGCAGCTTAATTAGCAAAAATGCAGTTTGTTGCTTTGCTCAGTGAGCATTGACTGTCCTAAAATTAGTTCTGCGATCAGACTCAATCAACTGTACATAGGGCTGGACGATAATTCGATATCAATAATTATCCCGATATATAATTCTTCGATAAAACAATAATGACAGTTCGATAATTGTTCAGTTAATATTCTGCACTATGCGTAACGCTGCGCAGGCATTTTGCTGCCTGCTCTTCCTGATGTCGCGCGCAGTACGAGTTTACAGCCATACAGTGTTAGTTGCACTTGGAGTAAGACATAAATAAGGTAAAAAAAGGGTCAGTCACAAACATTGTTGACCAGAAATGTCACTAGACTTCAGTCTGGAGCTACTTAGGTTTTTGCAATCCTACACAAAACAGAGCCACGTGCACTGCAAACTGCGCAGACGACTCGTGTCATCAAAAGCAGGCAAGCAGGCGTTAAATCAGCTGCACAGGGATTTGCATGCTGAAAATCCTATCAAATTGATATATATAAAGATTTGACATTTATCGTGATAATTATCGATATCGACTGATATGAAAAAATGTATCGTGATAATGTATTTTATTATTAACTGTACATGTAACTCCTGAAATATGCTTAAAAATGGCTCTTTTAGTTCATTTCGGAGAACTTCAAAGAAAACTAAGAGACTTTGAAATAGGGCTGCACGATATTGGAAATCTAACATTGCTATATTTGTTATTCTACAATATATATATTGCAATTTGAATACAATTTCAATAGAGGAGTTGAATAACTATTTAAAAAGAATTGATCATTTAAATTTGATTGGGATGATTCTGTTGGGAAGTGTAAGAAACAATCTAGAAGCAACAAGATTCAATAAATAAAAGATACAGATTAAATAAACAGCGTTTGATTGTTTTCCAATGAGTTGCACTGTTCAGATGTACTGTGACAGATCTTGCTAAATGACCAAATTTAATCCAGACTAAACATTTGCAAAATGATTAACTATAATCCAGATTCAGCATTGTGTGTACTCACGATGTGACTATTGCGAATGATCACTCTGCGATATCGATGCGGAAATGATATGTTGTGCAGCTCTACTTTGAAATGTACGACACATAATAGACATCTATGATATCATCAGACCTATGAGTTTATGTTAAATAAACATACAAATTTAAACTTTTATTGGAGAAAATCATGTAGGACAAACTCAACTGCACTTATTAGTTTAAACTGCTTTTTTATTATGCTAAACAAATTTATTGAATGGAAATCATACCATCAATAAAATTGAGTTCATCCAAGGAGTTATTTTTTTGATATCCTGCTCAATTTAAAAATAATGAAGTCTTTGCCAACAGAGTCGGCTACAGAGTTTTGGCTACAAATTAAGTATTTTTGCACCTGGAATTTGAGTTAAAACAGCACAGAGGAAATGTGAAGCTAACTTCAGTAAAGCTGCTGAATATATGAATCCCTTAAAACAAAAAAACAGGCAGATATTTCAATGTTTAGTCCACGATGATGATGCTCTGAACACTTTAAACACTTTATTTTACTGTGACATACTGTGGCATGACATACAGTCATTATATGCAACAACCTGAGCACAAAACAGCAAACCTACTGTAAATAATAATTCCCCAATAATGCATTAAAATCAAAAGTTAATAACTAATACAATACTGCTGTATTTTCTAAAAGATTACCTTCATGACTGCATTAATGCTAACTAATTACATTCTTACATAAAGAAACAATCAGTAATTTCTCAAATATTAAATAGCACATTTTGTTTTAGCTGTAAGATGAGGTCCAGTTAGTTTTATATTCACACATTCGTTCAGTGATAACTTGTGAAGCGCTGGCTCCCTATATTGTTGAACACTCTACTTTGAATATTCGGTCTGAAAACACGACAGCATGACTTTAAAACAACATAAGCACTATTTAATTGACTGTAAACAATGTTGTTTTGATAGTAATTAGCTGATATTAGGATTTCACGGGTTAGAATTTGCTGAGAATACTTTAATGAAAATATATTAATATTTCAAATATATATATAACACTTCATTTAATACAATGATGGTCCAAATGTGAATCTAAACTCAACTTCAATGGTGCCTCAATGGTTCATTTAGAGTCTTTAAAGCTGCACTGAAACTGTGATTTGGAGCCTTAAATCACCCAAATCCACTATACAGAGAAAACCCTGCATGTTATCCTCAAAACCTGAAGAATGAGATCAAGTAGATAAATTAACCTTGAATGACAAGGAAACATTCATTGTGGAACTAATCCTTTACAGAGAACATGTAAGTGTGTGTGAACAATAACACACACCTCTGTATACCCACACTGACCACCATCATCTTCATCATCATTATTATGAGACACAGTGAAAGCAGCTCTGCTCTCAACGCAGATACACACAATATCTGAGGAAATCCGCGAGAATATCACAGAGAAACGGCGATTATTATGAAACTAGCGTGATTTATTCATGTCATAAGCATCAGGCTAAATCAAGCTAACAGAACTGTGAATCTCACTGGAGTGTCTGCTTTACACGACAGAGCTGTTGTAGATTATAAACACACATTATACAGAGACAGACAGAAAGAGTGTGTATCGAGCTCATCTATAACCAGAATCCAGCACGGTTAACGTTAGCATGAGGATGTAAACACAAGCTCTTCAGCATCATTATTGAACAGACAGCTCGTTTACGTTAAACACACACATTTACACACGAATACACACACACACTACAGTCTGCAGACACACAGTTTATCACACTATTGAACACAACACCACACATTTAGGGCCGATATTTCGCTCTGAGCGTTAGCGGAGCTGCTGCAGCCGTTAGCCGGGGATGGTCTCCACCGTGGAGGAAACCTCCTGCAGAGCCGCTGGTAGACTCCCCGCGGCCCAAGCACCGAAAAACACCTTAGAAAAACCTCCATCAGCGGCTCTAATTAGCAACCGGAGCCCTTAATTAGCGCTTCATCAGCACTTGTTGATGAGCGAGCCGATTAAAAATGGCTGCCGCTCAGAACAAAGCGACACAAACACCGAGACATCCTGCGACAAACCGGGCCGAAACAGCGCCTCCGCCTCCCGGTTCGCGCTCAGACTCACCGATTTAACGCTCGACCGTCGCCTCTGTTCGCGGGTATCGATATATTTCCACCGGATGGAGAAACTCGACAGGATGGATGCAGATTTCGCTCTGTTTTTCTCGCTTCGCTTGTTGTCTGTTTCCCGGCCTGAGTATGAAGCTGCTGCTGCTGTTGCTGCTGCCGCCCAGAGCGGATATGACGTCAACAGCGTTCCGCAGCGCCGCCCGCAGACCGCACAGTGGAACAGCACACATAAACAAAAGAGTAAATACGCGTTACCACAACATGCGCTTAATGTACGGAAATATCAGTGCAGGAGTATATATTCTTCATGTCTGGCTGTGTTTATGATTATGATTTACATTTCATCAGTTCTAAAAACGACTTTAATTGCAGTCTGATCGTCTACTCTCAGATCATTTGGACACTGTTTCATACAAGTCATAACTAGTGCTGGGCAAAGATTAATCGTGATCAATCATCCAGGATAAAAGTTTATTTTGTGTTATAGGCTATATATTTATTAACAAAACTATTTTCATTCATAGATATTTCAATTCATATATAATTTGTATCTAAATATAAAGAGTTTCCCAAATATATGAATACATATATACACTCACCGGTCACTTTATTAGGTACACCTGTCCAACTGCTCGTTAACCGAATTTTAATCAGCCAATCACATGGCAGCAGCTCAATGCATTTAGGCATGAAGACATGGTCAAGACGATCTGCTGCAGTTCAAACTGAGCATCAGAATGAGTACCTACCTGAGTATTGTTCTGACCATGTCTATCCCTTTATGAGCACAGTGTCTCCATCTTCTGATGGCTACTTCCAGCAGGATAACACACCATGTCATAAAGCACCAATCATCTCAGACTGGTTTCTTGAACATGACAATGAGTTCACTCTACTCAAATGGCCTCCACAGTCACCAGAGCTCAATCCAATAGAGCACCTTTGGGATGTGGTGGAATAATAAATCTGCAGCAACTGCGTGATGCTATCATGTCAATATGGAGCAAAATCTCTGAGGAATATTTCCAGTAGCTTGTTGAATCTCTGACATGAAGGATTAAGGCAGTTCTGAAGGCAAAAGGGGGTCCGACCCGGTACTAGTGAGGTGTACCTAATAAAGTGGCTGGTGAGTGTAAATGCATATTAAATATACACAGTAGGCACACTTAAATTATGTTTTAAAAACCCTTTATTGTGGATATGTTTCTGTGTGGAGTTTGCATGTTCTCCCCGTGTTGGTGTGGGTTTCCCCCACAGTCCAAACACATGCGCTATAGGGGAACTGATCAAATAAATTGGCCGTAGTGTATGAGTGTGTGTGTGTGTGAATGAGTGTTCAGAACATTAAATCATCCTTATAACAACATCACTGGGGAATTAAAAAAACCAATTAACTTCACAGGAAGGTTAATAATTTACTTTACAGCTGAATAAAACCATTTTAAAAGTTACATCTCTCATGTGAAACTTCTTAGAACATTACAAACATTGAATAAAAAAGTGGTAAATACAGTAACATAGCTATTTAATTAATTATAATATAATTAATAAGCAGATCCTCTATAAAACAACCATTCTTTAAATCTAAACAAACCTGGACATGTTGAACAAAGTGGATAAAAAAATGCAATTCAGTAAAAAAAAACCTCCACAAGTTTTAAAATAGTCATATTTTCACTGTATTAAAATCCCATTTCGACGGTTCACACACAAAATAGAGATTTAGAAAAATACAAAAGCAAACTAACAGGAGTAAACCGATAAAGCTGACTCCTAAATCCACAGAACCAGGAGCGGATGGAGAAGAACTGAACCCTGAATCTCCACAGTGCTGACATCAGTTTCACATCACATTCAGCAGAAACACCAGCGATTGGACAAAAGACTGAGAGACCTTATGAATATTCAAAGATTAATTAATTCAACGATTGCTCTTCTCACGTTGTGTTCAGTTCATTCATATTAATAGGAATATTAAATGAAGATTATAGGTGATGAGAGTGAATGAACAGCAGTGAAAACTACTTTTAAACTGATTACTTGTTCGGCTGATGAATAATTCAAACACTGAGAGCCAATCAGAATTGATCCTGCGTTACAGCGCTTGAATATTTAAAGAGTCAGATGATAAAACCGCTGTGCACCTTTAAAGAGACAGTTCACACAAAACTCTGTCATCACTTCTTCATCCTACACTTGTTCTAGTTTATTCTGTTGAACACTAATAAAGATATTAATTATCCATCCACTGACTCCCATAGCATGTTATTTGTTTTGATTTCTACTATGGATGTCAATGACGTTTTCCAGCATTCTTCAGAACATCTTGTTTTTGAGTTTATAAGCACTTGAGTGTGAGTGAATGATGAAGAAATGTACATGTTTAGGTGAACTGTCCCTTTAAGATCATTAAATTAGCCCTTTACATGAGCTTTTCGAGTAAATGAAAAGCTTTCAAGTGTGAACACGAGTCAGAAAACCAGATCCAGAGTGAATCCTAATGTCATGAGTCTATGGTGATCATAATGACACTAGTGATCATATACAGGAGAGGAAAGACTGCAGAGAATCATTAGCCGGGTCTCAATGTTAACGTGAAGCGAATCTTTTCAGAAATTCGCAAAAAAATGAGAAAACCCCAAATGCAAATGAGCTGTTTCCATCATGTTTGTTATGGTGGGTTCACAACAAACGTGGAATTAAGTATTCTTGTGAGTTAATTACATTTAAAGTCAATGCAAACACACAAACAGAGGCTAATTACGCCACACAGTACAGTATTTTTCTGCAAACATGCTGAATTAATGCAATCACATCATGCTTTTCATGTCATTTGCACCTCACATCATCGATTAGCCTCTATTTGTGCATTTATATTAACTTTATATTGCATGAGAGCGCTTGTTTCTAAAAGGGATACAGCTGCAGCTAGAAATGAATGAGAATTACTTATTAAATTGCCAGTTAAATTGTATTTTATTAACATCTACTCCCACTCCAACCATCACAGTAATGTAAAAACAGTAATTATATCAAGAATTATTCATATTATTTATTAAGTTACACAATAAATTGTATTTTATTAATGTCTACCCCAATCATAAACCAAACCCTAACAGTAATGTCAAAACAGCAATTATACCAAGAACTAAATTACACTTTAAATTGTATTTTATTAACACCTACCACTACCCCAACCCTCACAGTAATGTAAAAACACAGTAAATATTGTTGTACGGTAATTGTATTGATGTAATAATACAAATAATTATCGACTACAGATGTATCCCTTCTAGACTTTACCCATTAGAGCAGCTCACTGTGGTATTGGTAACCTAGCAACAAACAGTAAACAAGGCAAGCATAATGGAGTCACATGGGGGTAACATTAGAGATCCCTCAGCACATTTCCATCTCCATTTACTCACATTAACCCTTAATTAAGTCCAAAACCAATGTGAGATTGGTTTTTGTGCGCTACTTAAAAAATGTGCATTAGCATGATGGAAACCCAGCTAATGTGAACGAGAACACAACTAACTTGAAGAATCAGCTGAGAACAAGAAGATGAGATGAAACTGTTTACAAGAACATGAGATGAGAAGTGTGAAGGAGGAGTGTGTGTGTGTGTGTGTGTGTGTGTGTGGTGGTTTTGGTGCTTTATGAGGACACAAATTAGTATGTCTTGATAGGCCCCACACAAAAATCTGAGCACACAGACTTCCAGAGATTTTAGAGCCCGTCATTCAGTCTGTTTATTGCTAGACAAATCTACGCAGTGCTACCCACTGCACCACCGTGATGCCCTGATTGTAATATTATAACATATTCTTTGCAACATAATATTTACAGAACAAACCACAGTGTACAATGACTTGCCTAATCAACCTAGTAACCTAATAAGCAGGTTTTACTGTATTAAATACATTACACCTACTGAGATTCCTTGTAAATCACCAAAACCAACGTGTGTGTGTGTGTGTGTGCGTGTGTGTGTGTGTGTGTGTGTGTATAGAGTCCATAAACAGTGAGAAAACCACTGCAGGATATCAGCACTAATAAACCTTTCTTTAAAACACTCATGATTATCTGCTGTCGTGGCTTTATAATCAGTAAATGTGATTATAATGGAGGTCAATGGGGGAAAAGCAGCCCCAACATCACCAAAGGAGAGTCAATCTGAACAGAGTGTGTTGAGTATTTGGAAATTGTCAAAGCATTTCCCCTAAATATGTGTCAGAATAAGATTTATCAGCACAAATCATCACATTTGCTGAAACCCAGAGAAAGATGAGGCCTCAAAACCACCCAAGAGCTGATGAAAACAACCCAACAGCGCACAAGAGTTGGTAAACAGTGTTGAAATAAAAGCATGAGCTCAGAATTGTGAGATTAAATCATGTTGTGTGAGGACTAACGTGACGACAGCAGTGATTCCTGCATCCACACAGTGAGAGTGTGCTGATCCCTTTCTGCTCCAGGAGGAGGAGCTCTACTCACCGTTAAACACACAGAGGAACACAGTCAGTGTAGTGCAGAACAAGCCAGAGTCTGAGGAAGTCTCCAGTGAGAGTGCAGTTCTCAAGGTGTGTGTGTGTGTGTGTGTGTGTGTGTGCAGCAGTTCAGGAGGTGTGTGTGAGAGTGTGTGTTTGTAAGAGAGTATTTGTGTGTGTGTTAGAGTATGTGTGTGCGTGAGAGATTATGTATGTGAGCGTGTGAGAGAGTATGTATGCGTGTGTGTGTGTTTGAGTGCGTATGTGAGCATGCACGGGTGTGAGAATGTGTGTGTGTGAGTATGAGTGTGTGCACAAGTGCATGTGTGAGTTTGTGTGCTAGTATGTGTGTATTCGTGTGTAAGTGTGTGAGAAAGAGAGTGTGTGTATATATATATATATATATATATGTGTGTGTGTGTGTGTGTAAGAATATGTACTGTGTGTGATTGATTACTGTGTGTGATTGATTGTGTGCATGTGCAAGTGTATGCGTGTGTGAGAGAAAGAATGTGTGTATATGTATGTGTGTGTGTGTGTGTATCTTCACTGAACGCTGCAGAACTCTGCATCTCCTGCTTCTTCATATCTGTGTGTGTGTGTGTGTGTGTGTTCACTGTACGCTGCAGGACTCTGGATCTCCCGCTTCTTCATGTGTGTGTGTGTGTTGTGTGTTGTTGTGCTCTTCTGCAGCACACAGGCTCAGTCTGAGGCTCATCAGCAGATCTCGGCCTTCACTGGCCGGTAGATTCCCCAGGAAATACTGAGGTGCCAGCTCCACCAACCTGAAACACACACACACCGATCAGATATAAACACTGTACACCTCTGAGAACACACACACACACGCACACACACACACACGCACTGACACACACTGACACTGAACGGACACTCAGCTGCAGCCTTTTGAAAACAGTAGCAGAAGGAGAGCAGCTGTCCGACACACACACACACACACACACACACACACTCACATCTGCGGGTGTATCTCGGAGACGATGCAGATGCAGTTGTCGTGGGAGACGGTGAAGTCGTGGTACAGCACCCAGCTGGGTGGACTGAGCTGCGGCCGCCGGCAGCGGTACGAGGAGAACGGGTGCAGCTGAGACACGTGACGGTGTGTGAGCAGGAGATAGTTCCCCGAGCCGTCCACATCATGAGCCACCTGCACACACACACACATATACGTATATATGAGCACACACATACATATACGCGCACACATATACATATGCACACACACACACACAAATGCATGCATATGTGCGCACACACATGTATAAATTCACACACATCAATATGAGCACACATAAATTCGTGCACACACACATGCATACACACATGAATATGAGCACACACATACATACATTCACACACACACGAATGAGCACGCACATACATATGCACACACACACACATATGCACACACACACACCTGCATACGTGCGCAGACACACGCATACATTCACACATCAATATGAGCACACACACATGCATGCACACACATCGATATGAGCACACGCATTCATATGCACGCACACACACATGCATACGTGCGCACACATCAATAACACACATGCATGCAAACACACACACACACACATATGTATACATCCACACACATCAATATGAGCACACACACATACATGCACACTTTCACACACACATACACGCACACACGCACGCACGCACACACACACACACATCAATACAAGCACACATACATGTGCACACACACAGACATATACACGCACATGCATATGTGCGCACACACACGCTTACAGTCACACACATCAATATGTGCATACACACATGTATGCACACACACACACACACACGTATCCATTCACACACATCAATATGAGCACACACACACACAAACACGTATCCATTCACACACATCAATGAGCACACACATACATACACGCACACACGCATACATACGCACACACACATGTATACACACATATCAATATGAGCGCAAACATACATACATTCTCACACACACAAATATAAACACACACATGCATACATGCATACGTGCGCACACATACGCATACATTCACACATCAATATGAGCACACACACACGCATGCGCACACACAGGTATACATTCACACACATCAATATGAGCACACACATACATACGCGTACACACACACATGCACACACGTGGATGAAAACAGAGCAGAAATGAGACACCCACCATGTGTGTATGCGTGTGTGCACATTAACACGTGTATGTACTGTACACACACATGTGTTTGTGTCCATATATGTGTTGGTATATATGTGTGTGCACACATCTGTGTGTATGTGTATATATATGTGCATATGTTTATGTGTGTGTGTTTGTGTGTATTGATATAAGTGTGTGTTATGTAAGTGCACGTTTATTTGTGTGTGTGTGTGTTTACCTTGAGGAAGAAGCCTGAAATCAGTGCTCTCTTTATATTAGTGCTGTTGTCCTGGCAACCAAAGGCGGGAGGAGATACCGGCAACTCGATTCGCTGCATCACCTCCAGTAGCTCCGCCCTGATCACCACAGCCAATCGCAGCGCAGATGAGCTCAGGAAGTTGGTCCTGCACCAGGCCTCGTCTTCATTATCTGAGACACACAAACACATATCATGGTGTGCGCATGCGTACATGCGTGTGTGTGTGTGTGTGTGTGTGAGTGTGTGACATCACTCACGCTGCAGATAGGCATTGTAGATGTTGATGAGGGTCATGTGATCTCCGTCCGGGTGCAGCATGGTCCGTCTGTGTGTCGCCGCTGCTTCTACTTTATCAGCTGGAGGAGTCACGAAGCATGGCGGAGCTGAAACACACACACACAAACACACACACACACACATTACAGCACACGTCTGCATGCGGATGGCTCATCAGGCCATGTTTACATTAATACATTACTTTTGAAATGCAGAACTTTGGCTTCACTCAAACCTTCCGTCCACACTACCCCAGAGTTTTGGACCCGCTATCAGTCCATTAGGGTGGAGCTATCAGTCATTTAGGGTGGAACTATCAATCCTTGTGGGCGGGGCTATCAGTCCTTTAGGGCAAGGCTAAAAGTCCTGTAGGACAGAGCTATCAGTTGTTTTGGGCGGGGCTATCAGTCCTTCAGGGTGGAGCTATCAGTCATTTAGGGCGAAGATATCTGACGTTTAGAGTTGAGCTATCAATCCTTTAGGGCGGGGCTATCAGTTCTTTAGGGCGGGGCTATCAGTTATTTAGGGCTGGGCTATTAGTCCTTCAGGGCGGACCTATCAGGGTTATCAGTACTTTAGAGCAGGGCTATCAGTAGTTTAGGGCGGAGCTATCAGTCCTTTAGGGAAAGGCTAAAAGTCCTTTAGGACGGAGCTATCAGTTGTTTTGGGCGGGGCTATCTGACATTTAGAATGGAGCTATTAGTCCTTTAGGGCGGTGCTATCAGTCCTTCAGGGTGGAGCTATCAGTCATTTAGGGCGAAGATATCTGATGTTTAGGGTGGAGCTATAAATCCTTTAGGGCGGGGCTATCAGTTCTTTGGGGCGGGGCTATCAGTTCTTTAGGGCAGAGCTATCAGTCCTTTAGGGCGGGACTATCAGTCCTTTGGGGCGGACCTATCAGGGCTATCAGTCCTTTAGGGTAGGGCTATCAGTTGTTTAGGGTGGAGCTATCAGTCCTTTAGGGAGGAGCTATCAGTGCATTAGGGTGGGGCTATCATTTGTTTAGGGCGGAGCTATTAGTCCTTTAGGTCGAAGCTAACAGTCCTTTAGGGCGGAGCTATCAGTCATTTAGGGCATGGCTAATCAGTCCTTTAGGGCGGACATATCAGGGCTATCAGTCTTTTAGGATGGGGCTATCAGTCCTTTAGGGAGGAGCTATCAGTCCTTTAGGGTGGGGCTATCATTTGTTTGGGGTGGGGCTATCAGTCTGATAGGGAGGAGCTTTCAGTCCTGTAGTGCAGGGCTATCAGTTCTTTAGGGTGGAGCTATAAGTTGTTTAGGGCGGAGCTATCAGTCCTTTAGGGAGGAGCTATCAGTGCTTTAGGGTGGGGCTATCATTCGTTTAGATCATTTTTGTTATAAAATGTGGTTTTAAAACAAAAGGACGCTAGTGTAAACTGGACCTCAAAGCGCACACACAGACACACTGGTCATCATGACACAGACAGACACGCACACATACACTCAGACCCACAGGTCAGCATGGCACACACATGCGCACACACACACACACATAAATATAAACACACACACACACACACACACACACACACACACACACACACACACACACACACACACACACACACACACACACACACACACACACACAGACAGACAGACACACCGGTCAGCATGGCGGCGATAGTCAGCAGCTCGCTGACGCAGTCGAACTCGCAGGAGGCGATCAGAGCTTTGGCCAGCGGCGGCTCCAGAGGGAGCTCTGACATGATGATGCCCACCTCCGACAGGTTCCCATCATCATCCAGAGCTGCCAGATAATCCAGATCCTCCAGAGCCTGCATCAGCGCCTCCGGGGCTACACACACACACATTTGTATTTGTGAATTGTGAGGACGTTCCTCAGGTTTCCATTGTTTTCTCTATACAGAATTTGTTCTGTAATTGAAACGTAATGGCAAAAACCCAGAGTCTGACCGGGGCGGTCCAGGAACCTGCACTGGCCCATGTCTGCGATGTCCAGCCGCTTCAGCAGCAGCACCAGATGACTGAGGTTTGCTTCGGTCACTGCAGGACAGCGGCTCTCCGGCATCTGCTGATCATACACCTGCTGAGAGTACAGCCGGAAACACACTCCTGCGCACACACACACACACACACACACACACACACACACACACACACACACACACACACACACACACACACACACACACAACACGTTTAATATAGTCATTTATACATATATGTGTGTATTAGTGTGTGTGTGTGTGTGTGTGCGTGTGTGTGTGCGTGTGTGTGTGTGTTTGTGTGTGTGTTGCAGCGGTGTTTGTCTGACCGGGCGCTGTGCTGTTGACCCTGCGGGCTCGTGTGTCGGCCTGCTGTCTGCTGATTGGCTGCTGGAGCTGAGCATCAGCTCTGATTTGTGGGTTGTAGATCTGTGAAGAAACAGCAGGATCAGCATCGAGACATGCACAAACACAAACACACACACACACGCACACGCACACTCTCACACTAACTCTCATAACACGCATAGACACACACACACACACACACACACACACACTCTCACACTAACTCTCATAACACGCATAGACACACACACACACACACACACACACACACTCACAGTCTTGATCTGGACGCCGCAGTCGATGACGTATCGGATGTTGTTGATGGAGAATGACGCTTCTGCGCAGGCATCAGTGAGGACGACTCTGCGGCGCGGGTCCTCAGCCGGCTCCAGCTCTCCTCCATCCGGAGCCTCGGTTTCGTAGAGCTGCGCAGACGAGCCGCCCGCGCCCGCATGCACACACACCACACGCAGACACGACAGCTGCGCGCTCAGAGACACACACTCCTTCTCCAGCGCAGACACACACTCGCTGATCTCCTGTAACACACACACACACACTGCATTTTGTATTCATATAACTATGCTTAATGATATGTGTTCATTCATTCTCATTTGTTTAGTCCCTTTATTAGTCAGGGATCGCCACAGTGGAATGAACCGCCAACTTATCCAGCATATGTTTCACGCAGCGGATGCCATTCCAGCCGCATCCGAACACTTGGAAACACACACACACACACACACACACACACACACACACTCATACACTAGGGCCAATTTAGTTGATCAGTTCCCCTATAGCGCATGTGTTTGGACTGTGGGGGAAACCGGAGCACCCAGAGGAAACCCACACCAACACGGGGAGAACATGCAAACTCCACACAGAAACACCAACTGACCCAGCCGAGGCTTAAACCAGCGACCTTCTTGGTGTGAGGCGACTGTGCTACCCACTGCGCCACCGTGCAGCCCCAACCTCTGTCATAAATTTGCTAGTTTTTTTTAGATATTGTTACGAGTAGTTGTTGTTGTTGTTGTTGTTGTTGTTGTTGTTGTTGTCATGTGTGCGGTGTTTCTTTCTCTCTCTCTCGCTCAGATTACGTTGGATTGGATCATGATTGGCGCTTGGATTGGTAGCGGCTGTATTTAAACCCTCAGAGAGCATGGATTCAGTGGCTGCTGTCTCTCGATTCCCCGCTTGATAATTCTCTGTGGAGATATTATTGCTTGAATGATGAATATGAGTGTTTGTTGCTGATGCCTCTTATATGGCGTTTTACGAGATGCCGATGTGAAGTTGTTAATGTTTTCTGTCTCCCTGTCTGGATTGGAGCATGGTAGGGAGGTTTGGTGCCTTCCATTTATTATTTTCGTTTTCTCCTGTGTTTGTTAGTAGGGAGGTAAGTTTGTGTATTTTATTTTATTATCTATTTTCCAGGGAAGTTTACTCTAATTTAGTTAGCTTGGTTTACTGTCATTTATTTTGGCTGAACCCCTGCCGATGTTATTTTTGTCATGTTGTTTTCTCAGTGGCTGTGTTTTTGGTTTATATTTTGGGGAGAGAGAGAGCGCGGGGGCACCGGGGATTATATTTTTAATCCCTGTTATCTTGTTACGTTTTGGTTAACGCTCTTTTTAATTAAGGATTTTTAATTTAATTCGTAACAATATCATTATTTTAAAGATTATGCCTTGAGCATCTGATTTTCCTCAGTGCTGATGTGCTTTCACTTTCTCTATCTCACTCGTGGCAAGTTCAGGTGCGGGAGTGTTTAATAAGCAACCCTGGGCTGGAAAATATACATTTAGATTTCAAAGAAAATATTTGAATATTGAAAAGGAATCACAAGTTCGATCCTATCGATGTCGTATTGAATGCCCTTAAATAATGCAGTTATTAGTTGTCAGCAAGCATCAGTGTATATTGACAGATTGAAATAAGATTGAGATAAATATCCTTATAGCAGCACTTGTGACTGCTTTGGGAAATAACGCTCGTTATAAACGTCACAGAAAGACTGATCATGAAGTAACGTGTAGCCTGGCACATTTGTTACCCACGACAAGTCAAGATGTTATCAAGACAAAATCGCATCTGACCAGGGCTTAAGCAGTTGATAACTGTAGTAGCAGGTGTGAAGCGGCTGGATGTAGGATCAGATGCTCAGTAACACACACACACACTGACCTGTGGTCCAGGCAGGAACACCAGCATGTCTCCGTGCTCTCCACGGCGGTGCAGGTCCAGGATGGTGTGTATGGCAGTGGTCAGCAGGTCTCGTCCCGCCGTCGGCTCCCGGTACAGCACCTCTGTGTGGGTCTGAGGGGCGCAGGGCAGTTGAAGATGAGGAACCGTCTCTCCGAGGAAGCTGGAGAAGCTGAGAGCAGTACAAGGGGATTTTAGTGAACGAAAACTAAAACTACTGGTCAAAATTTGTTATATAATAATCATAAATATAATATAATACATATAATATATCAAATTTCGTAAATATAATAATAATCGTCAAAACAAAACAATAGTTTTCAAAACTAATAAACACTAATTCTCTGTGGCTGTTTAGAGAAACACCAGTAGATGGCGCTTATACAGACGAACAACCCTATTTTGGGAAAAAGGGGCGGAGCTAATAATGCCTATGCGATGGCATAGCAGCAGATTAAAATTGACTGCTTTTCACTCAGGGCTGCTATTTATGCTAATGAGGGAGAGATGCTCACTAGTGGGCGGGGTTTTCGTCTTCTGATGACACGTACAAAGTGAGAATGTCAATCAAAGTGTTCCTGCAGTGTGCTTTTATCAAGTCTGATTATAACAAATACAATTAATTCATTTTTACAATTAGAGGCTGGAGATATCCACCAAAACACCTTATAAAAGTAATTTTAGCATAATATTTCTCCTTTAAAATCGCAAATAAAAACTAATTAAAAACTATAATAACCTTCCTAATGAAACAAACTCAAGCTAAACCTGAAATGTACAGCAAATATAAACATAATATGGAAATCGAAACTCATTTTAAGATGCCAAACTATACCAACCTCGTCGCTGCGGCGGGCGCGGTGAGCACCAGCACCCTGAGGTCGGCCCTCTGACGGCAAACATCGCGCAGTAAACCCAAAAGAACGTCTGTGGCTACGGTTCGCTCCTGAGCCTCATCGATGACCAGCACACCGTACTGACGCAACAGAGGATCTGACATCATTTCCTGCAGCAGCAGAGCGTCCGTCACAAACCTGCACACACACACCGCACAGTTTAAGTCTTCGCAAACTAGTTTAACATTTTTGTATGGGTTTGTTTTGGTAGTCAAATCTGAAAAATGTTACGCACACAAACCTTTCACACCAATTTAATAATTGTAAATATTTTACTTAAAATATTACAGTTCGGTAACAATCGACATCCATTAACAGATGAGCATGTACTTAAACACCTCTGATTGGCCATTGTGTTCACCTGCTCAACAGAAATGACTGTGATTGGCTGTGAAGGTCTTCAGTTCAACAGCACTCAAATATTAGCGGGAAGTGGACAAACAAAACCATATATCTTCATTTCAATAACCGATAAAGTTAAATGGGCAACTTTAAAAAGAAACAACGCTATTATCACCGCTAGTGTGTGTGTGTGTTACCGCAGTATGGTGTCTGGGGTGCATCCGTCCTCATGTGGGACCCTGTAGCCGACCTCTAACCCCAGACTCAGGTCCATTTCATCAGCCGCGCGGAGAGCCAGACTACAGGCGGCGGCAGCGTACGGCTGAGTAACACACACCACACCCTGAGAGAACTCATGAGACTGAGCGTACTCCACACACCACTGCGGAACCTGTACACACACACACACAAAGAGAGAGAGAGAGATGTCAGAGAAATTAACTGTAGAGGGAACAACAGAACAAAACAAACTCACACACAAACAAACATTCACACATACACACACACAGACACACAAAACAAAACACACACTCTCTCACACACAAACACACACGCACATGTCAGAAATATGAACCTAAATGAAACCTATTTTATATTTAATTAATACATTTAATTTAATTAAACTACTTGTTTAGTGCCCTGCTGAAAAATCCAGCTTACACCAGTCTAGGCTGGTTGGATGGTTTTAGCTGGTCGACCAGCCTGGTTTTAGAGGGGTTTTGGCCATTTCCAGGCTGGTTTCCAGCCATTTCCAGTCTGGTCTTAGCTGGTCAGGCTGGAAAATGACCAGCTAAATCCAGCTAAAACCAGCCTGACCAGCCTGGTTTAAGCTGACCATAGCTGGTTTTGGCTGGGCTCCCAGCCTGGCTAGACTGATCAAGCTGGTTTTAGCTGGTTATCTCCCAGCTTGACCAGCTAAGACCAGGTTGGAAATGGCTGGAAACCAGCCTGGAAATGGCCAAAACCCCTCTAAAGCCAGGCTGGTCGACTAGCTAAAACCAGCCAACCAGCCTAGACTGGTTTAAGCTGTTTTTTTCTGTGGGGTGGTTAGCACACAGTAAGAAGGTCGCTGGTTCGACTCCCTGCGGGGTCAGTTGGTGTTTCTGTGTGGAGTTTGCATGTTCTCCCCATGTTGGCGTGGGTTTCCGGGTGAATTGATAGGGGAATTGATCAACTAAATTGTCCGCAGTGTATGAGTGTGTGTGTAAATGAGTGTTTATGGGTGTTTCCCAGCACTGGATTGCAGCTGGAAGGGCATCCGTTGTGTAAAACATATGCTGGAATAGTTGGCGGTTCATTCTGCTGTAGCGACCCCTGAAATAGAGACTAGGTCGAAGGAAAATGAATGAATGAACGAATCTTGCTCTTGACTGATGTGTTTGGCGCCACCTACTGGTGTTTCTCTAAACAGTCACATGTCAGATTTTACAGAATGAACACTTAATGCGCTTTAATTCTGAAAATGATTATTTATTTTAGCTAATTATCACTTTATTTCAGTTTTTCAGGGTTTTTTACATTTTATTTCAGTTTATGAACATGTTTTTAACCAACAATTGTAGCCTTAGTTTTCATTTGCTAAATAAACCTTGGGATTTATGAACTTTGAGGCCTGTAAAATGGTTTACTGTTTCTGAAAGCAGCTTTTCACATGCATAAACCATGTTTTCTGCAGTGTTCATGTTTTATTATGCAGTAACTGTAATAAAACCAATAACAAAAGTCACTAAACTGTGCACTTGTGCATGACAGACACCTTCAGCCGTGACTACAGGACTCAAGTGTTTTATCACTTAATTACATCAATTGTCTTAGATTTTAGAGACTGAAGGATAAGTTGAGTTCAGTGGTGATCCACAATGACACAGATGTGCTCACTAAGCTCTTTTCACAGACTAATTGTACATGCATTAATTGATCGTCTGTACAGGTGTGTCTTAATCAGTAATGCAATTACAGAATAATAGCTTTAGCAATGCTGCTTTGAAGTCAATCACTGTCTAATAAATTGTTGTGAGGGCGGAGAGGGTCATTTTTAAAATGCATTTCACTGCTGATGAAAATAATATATATTAAATACTGTGAAACTGCATTTTTATCCAAGGTTATCAAACCTTTAGAATCTTATACCGGCCCAATATGAGAGTTTGTAATGTAAATAAAGCGAGCGCTCCACCTGCGTGCTCTTCCCCGTTCCTCCGTCTGCGCTCAGGATGATCATGCTGTGCTTCTCCATGAGCTCCAGCAGACTGAGCTTCAGACTCCACACCGGCAGCTGCTTTCTCTGCTCCAGCAGGCTGTAGTATCGGGACGAGAACGGCAGCCCGTCGTACGGATTGACCTCCAGATCGGCCAGATCATCGTCCAGCGGCTCTCCATCCTCCTCCAGATCTCCAGATATCAGGGATGATATGGAGAGATTATCCAGAGCTGAGGCTTTGGAGGCCATGCTGAATGCGGACGGGCCGCTGACAGAGCCCTGAGGAACACCGCTCATCAAAACTACCTGCAGAGACCAAAGCCGACACCAGAGAGGGTTTCATATTATGCATGTAAACTAACACTAAACAGAACACACACATGATGACCAATATGAATGTGTCTGTGGTGTAAGTCTGCACGATACTGGAAAAAGCTGAACATTGCAACACCTCTGAGGATGCAGATTTACAGACAAGATCTTGAGTAGAGCTGCACGATACTGAAAAAAACACCTTAATGTTGTTGAGTATTGCGATGACTATAGTTCTTATATTTCCCTAGAAAAACCCTTTTTTATTAGCCATGTTTTTAAATCATTTATTTAATTATGTAATGATATTATATGATATGGAGAGATTATCCAGAGCCAAGGCGGAATGCTGATGAGTTACTGACCGGGCCATGAAGAACACCACTCAATAAAACAACCCAACCCAGGCTTATTCTGATTATGTGCCCCTGTATATATTTCTGGAGAGTGCCAAATACATCCCAGGAGGTACGCTTATTTGTAGTTTTTGTTTTCGTGAATCCACTAGAGGGCACTGTGTAGACTTTTCAGATATCAAATTTCCAACCCAGGCTCATTCTGAAAACGTAGTCCCGTGGACGTTTCTGGAGGCCGCGAAATACAGGAGGTATGTATTTGTGCAGTTTTTTGCTTTTTTTTTTGTGGCTGTGTTTCTTCATTTACTTCTGAGTAAATATAACCATTTTAAACTCATTTTAAAAATGAAGATTGTTTTTTTATTATGATTACTTCCACATTATTATTATTATTATTATTATTATTACTACAAAGACTCAATCTAATCCCGTATATGTGAAGTAAACTGCATCTGCTCAGGTTTGATCTTACTGGTCTGTTGCTAGATGAGTTCTGGATTATACTGGATTAATAATTAAAATCATCAATAATCAAATCCAGGTAACCAAGTATGAAAAACAGACCAATACAGAAATGCAGAACCA
This sequence comes from Danio aesculapii, assembly GCF_903798145.1. Lineage (NCBI taxonomy): Eukaryota > Metazoa > Chordata > Actinopteri > Cypriniformes > Danionidae > Danio > Danio aesculapii. The sequence continues at coordinate 74,066,703 of NC_079439.1, forward strand.
GTGTTTCTAAAAGCAGGGTATTTTTTTAATAACTAGCATAACTGTAGTACAACATGCGCATTTCAAAACAAAAATACACTAACGTGAACTCCACTTGAAACAAGACAGTATGCAGCACTACTATGGTGGCTACTGCAGTGCATTTTAATGCCATACTGCATTTTACTCTCATTAACTGAGCAGCTCTAACTCCATTAACTCTTTAAAGGCTCAGTTCACCTAAATTCTGTCAGTATTTACTCTCGTTCCAACATGTTTGAGTTCCTTCTGTTGTACACAAATGAAGATATACTGAAGAATGCTGGACTTAAGCAGGAATCATTGGTTCTTAATATTGATGTGAATGTCCAGCATTCTTCAGTGTATCTTCATTTGTGTTCAACAGAAGAAAGAAACTCAGTTTATAAGCACTTTAGAGCGAGCACATAGTAAACAGTGAGGATATTAAGAGCAGTAAAGAAAAGCAGCTGAAGCTCTGAGTAATTCTACACATGTCAGGAATCCAGCTCATATCCTCCAGCAACACACACACTAATACACTGCTGGAAGAAGGTCGTAGAGTGGACCCTTTACACAGCAGAATGAACCGCCAACTATTCCAGCATGTGTTTTACGCAGTGGATGTGCTTCCAGCAGCAACCCAGTACGGGGAAACACCCATACACACTCATTCACACACACACTCATACACTACGGCCAGTTTAGTTGATCAGTTCCCCTATAGTGCATGTGTTTGGACTGTGGGGGAAACCGGAGCACCCGGAGGAAACCCACACCAACACGAGGAGAACATGCAAACTCCACACTGAAACTATCACTGGTTCAGCCAGGACTCGAACCAACGACCTTCTTGCTGTGAGGCCACAGTGCTAACCACTGAGCCACCGTGCCACCCCTGGATGGAAGCACAGCTAGTGTTATGTAAATAAGCTAATATCGCTCTCGTTATACCATCATAACCTGCACTTACACAATACGAGCGCTCTCAGGTCAGTAAGACGAGTCTGATAAGTCGATTAATACTGAAAACACACTCGAACACTACAGTGGATCATACAGGAGAGCATAAGTGACAATCGAGACTGTTTCCACTTGCTAGTGTTACCTAAGATGTTTAAACAAGACTGAATTATTTGTTTAACTTTGACACACCTAATAAACTAACCAGCTCAGCACTGCCATGTGTGCACTGCTGTACTGAAAAACATTTTGTTTATTCCAACAGGCATCACGGTGGCTCAGTGGTTAGCATTGTGGCCTCACAGCAAGAAGGTCTCTGATTCGAGTCCCGGCTGGGTCAGTGTGTGTTTCTGTGTGGAGTTTGCATGTTCTCCTCGTGTTGGTGTGGGTTTCCTCCGGGTGCTCCGGTTTCCCCCACAGTCCAAACACATGCGCTATAGGGGAACTGATGAACTAAACTGGCCGTAGTGTATGAGTGTGTATGGGTGTTTCCCAGTACTGGATTGCATCTGGAAACTGTGTAAAACATATGCTTCAATAGTTGGCGGTTCATTCCACTGTGGCGAGCCCTGATAAATAAAGAGACTAAGCTGAAGGAAAATGAATGAATTTTTCTATTTGATTCATATCTGTACATTTTTATCATTAATATCATCTCTCTTTTATGTTGGAATGTATGTTAAGCTGTCATTTCATCTTAAATTAAATTACAATTAAACTTTCATTAAATTAATGGACGGCTTAAATGCAACTGTTAAATGTGCATACTCAAAAAAAACTTATTAAAACCCAAAACAATTATCAATATTTGACATTTTTAATACAATTTTACAGATCACAGCCACTATATAATATAGAAATAGTTTCTGTCAACAATATCTTTAGAACAAGAATCATTTGATGACAATAATGAAAGAAAATCCACTTTAGTATCACAGTGTGTCCAAAAATAAACGTCCACTGTGCTTTTTATACATCTAAATTAGCTAAATTTGCAAGTGCAGTTTAATAAAGAGAATATTTTATATATTATAAAGTTAATATTATTAGCTTTAATTTAATGTTTGAAAAATAATTAATAAAAACAACAAAATCACAGGAAAGCGATGTATATATATACACATATATATATATATATATATATATATACACAGTATACAGAGATTTACATAAATATTTTTGTTATATTATTATTAATTCATTCATTCCCCTTCAGCTCAGTCTCTTTATTCATCAGGAGTTGCCACAGCGGAATGAACCGCCAACTATTCCAGCATATGTTTTACGCAGCAGATGCCTTTGCAGCCGCAACCCATCACTGGGAAACACCCATTCACACACACACTCATACACAACGGCCAATTTAGTGGATCAATTCCCCTATAGTGCATGTGTTTGGACTGTGGGGGAAACCGGAGCACCCGGAGGAAACCCACACCAACACAGGGAGAACATGCAAACTCCACACAGAAACGACCACTGGCCCAGCCAGGACTCAAACCAGCAACCTTCTTGCTGTGAGGCCACAGTGCTAACCACTGAGCAACCGTGCGCGCACCAAAAAATATTATTAAATAATTATTTTATTATACTATATTTTACTATTCATTCATTCATTTTCCTTCAGCGTAGTCCCTTTATTCATCAGGGGTCACCACAGTGGAATGAACCACCAACTTATCCTGCATATGTTTTACACAGTGGATGCCCTTCCAGCTGCACCCCATAACTGGGAAACTATTTTATATTATATTATATTATATTATATTAGTTTCGAGTTTACATGAATATCTGGTGTCTATATTGAGTGATGAATATCTGCTAACAGTGGCTGTTTTTGTGTGTGTGATAATATGAGCAGTGTGTGTGTAAGTGATATTGAGGTCAGATTAAAGCTCAACAACAACAAAAGAACAAAAACAGCAAGACAAAGCCTGCAGAATCACCCCCACCTCTCAACATCTCAGTCACATTTAGCATCATAATAAACATGACATTATATTTATTACATTTAAAAACACGAGCAAGATCAATTCATGCTTTTAATTATTACCAACCATGATAAATAACAATAATAACAACACTGTTAATATTCTAAATGAAAAGCAGTGCGGGTGTTTGAAAGGAAATGTGATGTGATGCTATACTGTGATATTTATACTGACTTTAATAATAAGCAAATGGAGACGCGTTTCCTTTAAGTGTCCATAATGAGCGAGTATCAGCTGACTGTCAGAGATCAGACAACAACAGCCCAGAAACAGCAGAAAACTGAGAGAATCAGCAGAGAAAAACATCTTTACCTGCAGCTCATTTTCACCTCAGAAGCGTCAAACTGATGACAAATACTGATCTGAATGAGAGAAATAAATAACGTTAAGGCTGCGCTGCTGTAACCTTACATCCATGAAGACTCGCGACGGCACTCGCGTAAATAAATAACAGAATATCCAGTCGAAAATAACAAGCCTGAACACGCTTTAAAAGCGTCTTTAGATTTATATTATGGTTATATTTTACATTAACATGACTGTTGAAGCACTGGAGAGCGAAACTCCGCCGCCGCCGCCATGATGGATCACCTCAGCAGCTCGGGGCGCGCTCTCAATCCCTGCGCGCGCCCTGCACGGAGAGCACAGGAGTATGGGGTTACGTTTACGACAAAATTCTGTGCGCCAAAGATCATGTTTTGAGCTCGGAAAATGGCTTTTCGCACGCTGGTTAACAATTCTGTGCACAAAACATCATGTTTTGAGCAACACGCCATTTTGTGTGTACTCAAAACATGATCGTTTGTGCGCATAATTGTTAACGCACGTTCAACAAGCGACTTTGTTCGCTCGATGTGCTTTTGCATGCAGAATTGTTAATATTCACCCATCAAGCCATTTTGTGCGCTCAAAACGTAATCTTTAGCGCACATAATTATTACTGTGCATACAACAATGCATTTTGCACACTCAAAATATTATCTTTTACATGCAGAATTGTTATTGCTCATGCAACAAGCCATTTTGTAGGCTCAAACATGATTTTTTGCTTATATAATTGTCAATGCACATGCAATAAGACATTTTGCACACTTAAAACATGATCTTTTGCATGCAGAATTTTTAACACGCATGCAGCAACCCTTTCTGCACACTCAAAACATTATCTTTTGGCGCAGATTATTTTAACATGAATGCAATACTCCATTTTGTGTGCTTGAAATATGATCCTATGCACACAGAATTGTTAATGCTTGCATTTTGGATGCTCAAAACATGAGCTTTTGTTTACAGAATTGTGTCACTATTGTAACCCCATACACTGCATGCTCTATCAGCGTTGCGCACTAGTGAGGGCACTCAGGAGGAGTTAAACAGAGCCACGCTCACCGGACAGGTGGAGCTGAAACCTGAAGCAGATAAAACAGGACAGAAGGGTGGAGATCCACACACACACACTCACAGATACACACTCAGTGAATGCGCTGTCAAATTAATACTACAGCGAAAATAAACAACAGGAAACAGAAGAAATATCCTCCAGATCTGTTACAAAACTATTGCTTATATCAAGACTTGTTAGTTTCAGAGCTCTAAACTCAGACTGGTTGCGTCAGAAGCTGAAATGCTGGATCCTAAAGGTCAAAGTGTGACTCCAGTCATCTCACTGATGATGTCATGATGATGCACACGTGACATTTATTTACAGCTGATTTCCTCTTTTAAAATAAATAAACTAATTAATAAGTAAATGAATCAAATTATTGAGTAACATTTAACACCATTCTCTTTTCTCATTTTATTTTTTGGATTTACTGAATGTAATATTACATATGGATATGAGGAAAAGAGTTGTTTATTTAGAAGTATTGCTTATATTATACTCTATATATGTTTGTTTTTTCTATAAAAACCTTTTTCTATAAAGACCTTAATGGAATTATATATATATATATATATTCCCATTTTACTCAAAGCCATATCTAATAAATGAAGTACAATCAGAAAATGTTCATGTGTTTTCCTAATTATTTTCCATTTATTTTATAAATGCATTAGAAGAGTGAAACACCAACTGACCCAGCCGAGACTCAAACCAGTGACCTTCGTGCTGTGAGGCCACAGTGCTAACCAATAAGCCACCGTGCCATCCCTTGCTTATATTTACATGTGAATATGTATATTTATAAAATATAAAAATATTCTTCTTTTCTCCATAATGAAACCCAGTCAGATGAATCCTACAGGAGATTAATTTCATTAGCATGTGCTCATTAAAACATTCATCAGCCGAAATCTTCTATTTAAATCAACCGGAGCCTGTGCATCCGCTACAGTTTGATAAAAGCAGCATGTGAATTTCCATCAGCGGCTGCCAATGTTGACCTGAGGTTATAATTCTGTAATTAGATTAAAGACACGGGATATGTGACCTATTAAAGGATAATCAGAGAAAATGGAGGATGTGTGAAATGTGACAATGCCCTCATTAGTGTGTGACTCCATACAGACTAATCATTTCAGCACTCATTATGCCATTGAGCGACTTATAAGTTACATCTGAACTCTGACACACACACACACAACACACGTCATTAAGAACAGGACGGCTGTTTTATCACCATTTCTCTCCAAATTTTATACTAATGACTATATTTCTGATATAACAGTCACAGCAGTTATGTAGAGAAAGACTTAATAAACTTAAAATCACCATGTGTTGTGAAGAAATGATGATTCAGACGCTTGGTGAAACATTTCAGGGAGATTTAAGAGAACTTTCGAGAGCCCCAGTTTACAGCAATTTAACAGTGTTTAATAACCATTATTGGCCTACTGTGTGATGCAAACACAATGAAACACAACACATCATTTGTTTCAGAAAATAAATAAGCTGTGTCTCAGCAGCATCCATATGAAAGCTTTTGGCTGTCTGTGTTTAGCATGACTAGCCTCTGCTCCGCAGCGCCCTCCCACACCTTGATGCTCATGACAACAATAGCGTGTGTAGTTATGTTTGTTTGCTTTATTTATAGAGCACATATTAAAACAACAGATGTTGACCAAAGTGCTTTACAAAAAGACCAGCAAAAGTATAGAAAACAGATTAAAATGTATTATTGGCAATCAAAAAGCAGGAGACAGAAGATGATTTTTTAGATGAGACTTCACCAAGGGAAGAGCTCGACCTAATGTATAAAGACAGACCATTCCACAGACGGGGGGCTGTGGCAGAAAAAGCCCAGTCACCTCATGATTTCAACCGTGTTTTGGGGACAACTGAAATTTCCGACCTGACTGGCTTGAATGAAGTAAGCCAGTGAAGAAGTTCTAATGGCTGATGGACAGACGGCTGCTTCTCACTCAGGGTTGCTGTTCATGCTAATGAGGGGCACTAGTGGGCGGGGCTTTTCCCATCTGATGACACGTACAAAGGGAGAATGTCAATCAAAGAGTTTCATTCATCAAGTCTGATTATAACAAATATAATTAATTCATGTTGAGCATTAGAGACTGGAGATATACACACACTGCTGACACACAACTGTGTTTAAACCCCTTATAAAAGTCATTCTTGCGTAATAGGTGCACTTTATAAGCAAAGAAAACTATTATTTTTTGTCATAAAAGTGAAAGTTCTGAATCAACACATGAATTGTTTCAGGAATAATAAGTTGCTCAATTTTGGGAGAACATTTCAGATGGCACTTTCTGCAGCTCTTCACATGTTCATTGGGAAACGGTTCTCTCAAAACGCTTCTTTCATGCCAGAAATGACTGTGAAAGCTCAGTTTGTAAACTTAAATTAGTTCCAGAAAGCTGTGAATGAGCAGTCTGATGATCTTATGCCGGATCACGGGCCGCTAATGACCCACGTCCACACTATAGCGGACAGTGTAGTGACCGGTTCACTGACCTAATCAGACACATCATTAACATTTAGATGGTCAAGACTGCTTGATTGCAGCTAACAGGTAATAATGTGCTAAAATCACGCAGGACAGCGGTATAAAAAGAGTCTCCACAGCACACAAATGAACAGTTCCTTAAAGCTCACTCCAACTCTGCTTCTTCTTCTCAAGCTCTCGCTGTCAGCCTCGGTAATGTGAGTACTGCATCTTTATTTACTGTATTGTTTATTGGTAGGGGCTGTTGTGCTGTATTCTTACACTTTCTTAAAGTTTTTGTCTTGTTTCTAGTCCAAATATCTCAAAACTCTTAAATCAGAAGCATTTTTAGACAAGTCAAAATGAGTCCAACGAGTCAAAATGAAGTGGGTTTTTCCTTAAAACAAGCTAAATAATCTGACAATGGGGGACACTAAATAATCTTGCTTTTGCTTTGAGATAAGATCATTTCTCTTCCCACATTGGCAGATTATTTTGCTTGTTTTAGGAAAAAACTCACTTCATTTTGACTCATTATTGGGGGAAAAATGGGCACAATCTCACCAGGAAACATTTTTCAGTCCTGTGAAAGTGTACAGATTGTAAAATCAGACATATTAAAAGTCATCGTGTTGGTAGCTCAGAAGTGGTGAAACTACATTTCATGTATGTAAAGTACACCGTATGTACATGTTTTAAGTCATTCACAAACAGACAAAGAAAATGTGATATATCTGTGTCTGTTCTAAATGCAGAATTTGGACTTGTTCCCTCGTAAAATTACCATTACGTTTAATTTTCTTTGCCATTTTTAGAATTACTCTTGCATGGATTTCATTTACTCACTCACTCACCCCCAGGGCCGTTTATATCGGAGTGGATATTTAACCACATCATGTTGGTGTTTTGTAACATCTCATTTTTACAAGGTGGGTCATTAGTCTAACACTCAACTCTAACCTGGAAGACCAGGACATACACACATAGGGTCCTATCATACACCTGATGCAACAAGGCGCAAGACATGTTTCCAAGACGTGTTGTTATTTTCAGACCAAAGCAGCCTTAATTTTCCTGTTTTCCATCACATTGTTTAAATATCAAATCCATTTGCGCCACTTTGTGGACTCATGGGTGTATCGGTCTACAGGAGGTGTGTTAAGGCGCATTGTTGGCACGTCGCTATTTTGAGGAACTGAAATAGACTGTTCAATAGAGCAGCTGAAAGCAGATCTAAAGTCCAGAGCAGAGTGCATTAGTTGTGCGCCTCACTTACACATTGGTTAAAACATGCAGGATGTACATCAAAACACAAACATCTTTACAGATGAAGAAGAATTTAAGGATTAAAATATTTAAAAAAATTTAATTTTCTACATAAATTTAAAAACCACTGCCTCCATCATCTCGGGGGGCTTTTTTTTAGTTTATTCATGACAATTTGCTTTTATATAATATTATTATTATTAGCAGTATTATTGATTATATGCATATTTATATTAGTTTTATTAAAAACAAGCTTAGGTTTGTCCACCTGTCAGGTCTTGGACCATATTGGTCCAGGGCTTAATTTGTGCGGGAACACGCTAGATCCGTATCTGGCACCTCTGAAATCTGATCGGCTCCTCATTTTACTCATTTTGATCCCCCTCCTCAACCGCCCTCCTCCACCGTCTGCTGTTCACTTTCACTTTCTTCTGCGACTCCCCAACCCTCGTCACTTTCCACCCCCCCTCCCCCTCCCGCACTTCACTTTCATCCGTGACCCCCTCTCCACTGTCGTGCGCAACACCTATACATCCTCAGGTAATATGCCGGATCCGTTAGCCCGATCTGTTCCGGGACCTCGCAATTCCCAAATTGAGCACTGTATGGGGCACAGCATGTGTGTTTGGATATAACTCAGTTGTTTAACCACACTTCCTTATTATTGTTCATTTATTATTTTGCTGGAAATTAGAAGTGAATTTAGAAATAGTTTTGAAACAAATCTTTGCTCTTAACTAAATTAATCATGTAGGCTAATCAATGTCTGTGCATACAACACGTCCTTATACACTAAAGAGAGAAAGTGAAAGTGAAAGTAAAGGCCGATTGGAGGAGGCAGATGCAGATGCTCTGTTTAACTGTTTTCTCGCTAGTGAAGCGTTCAGTTTTTACACTTACAAAGTCGCCATGTAAATAGCGAATGTGACTCCTAAAGGGAACAAGAGATGAGACTCTGATTGGTTTATTTTCAAAACACACCCAGAACTCATTAATAGAATAAGCTCAACCCTGTTAGACCATGCGTTGCGGCAGAGAGCCTATTTTTCCGTCCTTAAAACAGCAATGTCACCCCATAGATTTCATTTATGCACTAAATGTTTAAGACAGTGATTTATTCCATATAAAAGGAGGCGTGTCCTCAAACTCCGCCCCTAAACCCAACCCTCATTGGGAGATGAGCAAATCATACTAAAATGTCCAAATGAATATGATTTAGCCACTCAATCAAACAGTTATGAATGGCCATGAGATGAGAGCATGGGAAAACTCACTTCATTTATTTCAGATAACTGGTCTAGAATGCGTCTTGATTTCAGAATTTGTAGATATTTGGACCAGAAACTCTTCCGTAAGAAGCGCATGTTTTATAATGTAGGTCTCTTCCTTCACAGATAATGTCTGGAGGTCTGCTGTCCGCGGCGGCTCTGCTGTGTCTGCTGTCCGTCTGCTCGGCCTGCTACATCTCAAACTGCCCCATCGGAGGAAAACGCTCCGTTCAGGACTGGCCCATTCGACAGGTGTGTGTGTGTGTGTGTGTGTGTGTGTTTAGTGAAACACTATTCCATCCTTCGGGTCAAAATGACCCACTTTCACTAAACCTCTAAAATAAAGCAGATCCATTCAATTTCAATCCTTAAATCAGTTCAGCATGAAGGAACAAGCTGATCTATATCACACACTCACTCAATGTTTGGGTTGTTCCCTCATCAGGGTGCAGTATTCCAACAGTGTTCACTCAGTGCACTGTGGGAGTGTTTGAGCTGCTGAAGATAATGTCAGCATAGACTAAGAGGATTATAGATGTGGAGTTTTAGATGAACAGAGACAGGAGAGACATAGACTGACAGAAGCACGAACACACACTCACACTGAAGCACACACGCACAGCTGACCAGCACTCACAACACACACACTGCTGTTGGACATCTGTCACACAGGCATCTGTAGCTCCGCCCTCTTCTGAAAAGAGCACAATCTCATTTGCATTTAAAGCGACAGTCACCAAAACACCACAATTAGGATCAAAGCCTGAAATGATCAGTATCAGAGAGCTGGAGAACATTATCTGTGTTTTATTATCAGCTCAAACACACACACACACACACACACACACACACACACACACACACACACACACACACACACACTCTAGAGACAGCAGAGACACATTTACAGCTTGTAGAAATGCTCAGAATAGGTCTCCTTTACCATCTGTGTGTGCGCAGTGTATGCCGTGTGGCCCCGGGGATCGCGGACGCTGTTTCGGCCCCAGTATCTGCTGTGGTGAAGGCATCGGCTGCTTGGTCGGCTCTCCAGAAACCCTGCGCTGTCTGGAGGAGGACTTTCTGCCTTCTCCATGTGAGATGCCTGGGAAAGCCTGCGGTTATGAAGGACGCTGCGCTGCTCCTGGAGTCTGCTGCGACGCTGGTTAGTTGTACCTCAATATATCACCATACAATCCTGTCAACATACACTGAACAATGCCAGAATACAGTGGTTTAGTTATTACTTCTAAATATGCATTTATTTAAATATATAGTTATTTTATAATATATTTATTAAGGCAAAATATACAGATAAACCAAAATAATGTTTATTAATTGCAATGTAAATTACGGTATTAGTTAGAATGGACTATTTTACTACTATTTATTATTCATAGTAGAGCTATAAAAGCTGTATTTCAGAACACCCCTCTACTTATTATTGAAATTAAAAATAAAAACATTAATAACGCTACTTTGAAATGATAATTACTGGAAAAAGAGCTATACAGATCATTGAATTTCATGGAATTTATGACATATGCATTTTGTATTGCATAATATATATATATATATATATATATATATATATATATATATATATATATATATATATATATATATATATATATATATAAAATTTCCAGTTATTTAAAATATTTTAAGCTTAAAGAGCAATTTAGGCTTTGATCTTTTGATTTTGGTGACTGTCACTTTTCAGAAGAGGGCGGAGCTACAAATGCCTCTGTGTCGGCATAGCAGCAGATTCATAAAGAAGACTAATGTCCTATGCTAATGAGGGAGAGATGGGCACTAGTGGGCGGGGCTTTGCCCTTCTGATGACACGTACAAAGGGAGAATGTCAATCAAAGTGTTTCATTTATCAAGTCTGATTATAAACTAATATAATTAATTCATGGTTAGCGTTAGAGTCTCCTGGAGATACTCACACACTGCTGACACACACACTCTACTGGGGTTAAACCCTGCATAAAAGTCACTTTGCATAATAGGTGCTCTTTATTATTTGTGTGAAGGCTGTGTCTGTGCAATAGTTTCCAGTGGAGCTGATTGTGTGTGTGTGTGTGTGTGTGTGTGTGTGTGTGTGTGTGTGTGTGTGTGTGTGTGTGTGCAGAGGGCTGCAGTGTGGACCAGTCGTGTGTGGATGGAGATGCTGATGCTGCAGCTGTCAATCAACCTGCCAACAGCCCAGATCTGCTGCTGAAGCTCCTGCACCTGTCAAGCCACACCCACCCCTCCAGAATCCACCAATGAAACGTTGCAGAGCTGTGACATCATCTCAGGAGGATCCGCCCACCCACCATCTGACTCGTCATCCACTTTTGTAAACCAACTTTGTAAAGGCGCTAGATATTTGTAAGGCTAGATGTTCGTAGTACTGCACTGATGATTAGCTTGATATTAAACTAAATTAAAGAGAACTCGTGTGTTTGTGTGTGTGCTTTTCATCATGGTAAAGATTTAACAATTTTTAATTTAACAGAGGTTGTTTAGTGTGGTTAAAATGTGCTTTAGAGCATTAACATGTGCTTTAATTGTTGGATAAAATGGTTCTTTGAAGAATTTCTGGGTTTAAAAAAAGGTTTTTCTATGTCAAAAGCACGTTTTGGTTCTTGCTGATGTTTTTAAGAGTGTTTGCAGGTGCTAGAGAGCTCCAAGTCCAGGTTTTTTTAGCCTCAAGCAGATTTTGTATATCTGTAATTATTGTCTGTGCACATTCCTGGATTTTACAGCACCGACTGAAGTGTTGCCAGGTCCGCAAAAGAAAACTAGACCAGTCCATCAAAACTCAATGAACAGAAGCATTCCAAACATTAATGACCAATCAAAACAAGCCTGAAACTCAACGACCAATCAGAAACACTTAAAAATTTGATGACTAATCAAAACAAGCCTGAAACTCAACGACCAATCAGAAACACTCAAAACTTTAATGACTAATCAAAACAAGCCTGAAACTCGTTGACAATCAGAAACACTGAAAACAATAATGACCAATCAAAACCGGCATAAAATTTACCTACCAATTAACCCCCCCCCCAAAAAAAAAAATTTATTGACCAATCAAAAACAGCCCTAAACACAATAACCAATCAAAAACACTCAAAAGATTGAGCAATCAAAACAACCCTGAAACTCGACGACCAATCAGAAACACTTAAAACTTAAATGACCAATCAAAACCAGCCTGAAACTCGACGACCAATCAGAAACACTTAAAACTTTAATGACCAATCAAAACCACCCTGAAACTCGACGACCAATCAGAAACACTTAAAACTTAAATGACCAATCAAAACCAGCCTGAAACTCGACGACCAATCAGAAACACTCAAAACTTTAATGACCAATCAAAACCAGCCTGAAACTCGACGACCAATCAGAAACACCCAGAACTTTAATGACCAATCAAAACAAGCCTGAAATTTAATGACCAATCAGAAACAGCCTAAAATATTAATTTTAAACAGATAAAAAATGACCTTAAACTCAATGGCCAATTGGAAACACTCAAAACTTTAATGGCCAATAAAAACAGGCCTAAACTTAATAACCAATCAAAGACATCTCAAACATTATTGACCAATCAAAAACACTCAAAACAATAATGACCAATCAAAACCAGCACGGAAAATCGAGTAGGGTCTGGCTGCAGACCGGGTGCTGATGCAATGCTTTTCTTGAGCACACATAACCCCGCCCTCACAGTGACGTCACAGCTCCTCTGACTGCATTGTGTCTGACATTGCATATGCAATTCTGCCGTGAAGGCAAGGCGAGGTTTATTTCTAGAGCACATTTCATACACAATAGTAATTCAAAGTGCTTTACATACACAAGAATAAAAAACTACAATACAGATATAAGAAATAACAAGAACAAATAATAATAAAAAATGATAAAAAACAGATTAAAATGTGTTCAAACAGGTTTATTATTGAAAAAATCCACCAGAAACACTCATTCAGTGACAGAGTTTCCTTACAGCTGTGCATATTCTCCCATCAAGTTAGGTTTTATCCATCACATGTTTTGCGTGGGAACAGAACACGGGCCACTTCCCATGCAATAGCTCTGGCACAGGTTTATAAATGAGAGGCATGGACAGAATCTGCACACAGCAGTGGTGAGCGTTTCAGCTGTTTCTCTGCGAGCTGATGGACTCTATGTGTCGTCTCAGTGTTTCCTCCCAGTCATCTGAGCGCTCCAGTTCTGCACAGCGCGTCTCCAGCTGATCCAGAACCTGCAGAGATTCGGGGAGCTGCAGAGTCAGACCTGCCCTCTGGACCGCCTGCTGGAACTTATATGGAGATGCAGTCGCTATACAGCATCTGAACACACACACACACACACACACACACACACACACACACACACACACACACACACACACAATCTAAATCTACATCACATGATCAAACTAGATTTTAAAAACAGGAGGAATAAACATTGCACAACAATAACAACATAAAATAAAATAAATACTATATTAACCACACTGTACTTATCATAATATCTACAACTCTGTGTTAATGAATACTTCAGCAGACTAACAATAGTGAACTGATCAACTCTAATAAATACTGCAGCAAATTTTAGTTTTTACTACAGTAAACTGTGGTGTACTGTAGTGTAATATACACTATAGGTGTAGAAAAGTGCAGTATTGGGTCATTTGTTTATATTACTGTAGTTGTGGTGTTACCATAGCAACTGCAGAATCACCACAACAGATCAGTTACTACAGTTTGTGTTACCATGGCAACTGTGGAATCACCACAACAGATCAGTTACTGTACTTGTTGTTACCATAGCAACTGCAGAATCACCACAACAGATCAGTTACTACAGTTTGTGTTACCATGGCAACTGTAGAATCACCACAACAGATCAGTTACTGTACTTGTTGTTACCATAGCAACTGCAGAATCACCACAACAGATCAGTTACTATAGTTGTGTTTCTATAGCAACTGTACAGTTACTATAACAACAGATTAGTTACTATAGTTTGTGTTACTATAGTAACTAGAATCACCACAACAGAACAGTTACTGTACTTGTTGTTACCATAGCAACTAGAATCACATCTACAGATCAGTTACTATAGTTGTGTTACCATAGCAACTGTAGAATCACCACAACAGATCAGTTACTATAGTTGTGTTACCATAGCAACTGTATAATCACCACAACAGATTAGTTACTATAGTTTGTGTTACCATAGCAACTTTATAATCACAACACATCAGTTACTATAGTTGTGTTACCAAAGAACAGTAGAATCACCACAACAGATCAATTACTATAGTTCATGTGTTACCATAGCAACTGTAGAATCACCACAACAGATCAATTACTATAGTTCATGTGTTACCATAGCAACTGTAGAATCACCACAACAGATCAATTACTATAGTTGTTGTGTTACCATAGCAACTGCAGAATCACCATAACAGAACAGTTACTATAGTTGTTGTGTTACCATAGCAATAAAAAACTTGTTATTGTATTTGTTTTTAACTAATTTTATTATGATTTCCACATTAGGAAAACGTGTGTGTGTGTGTATGAGTGGGTGTGTTGGCAAGTGCGAGCGTGACCTGTTTTCTCCAGGTCTGATGGGACTCTGATAGTGTCTCCACACAGCGACAGCAGTATGAGGACAGATGAGATAGTGATTCTCCTGCCAGCATCTCCTCATGGCCTCCAGTATCCCATCATCAGACACAGATCCAGACGACAACACTTCACACAACTACAACAAACAAACAGAAGCTATATTATATGCTTGAGTGTCATCAATGCAACTATGAGGCATAAAGGGGGCTTCTGGAGGCATGAGACGGGAGCACAGACAGATGCTCAAGACAGTTCTGGAGGGAATAATAATAGAAGAAGAAGAATACTGAAGCACTGTGATGACGGACTGACGGAGGACTGACAATCAGCACAACAACATTTCACATCTGCAAACATGGAGAGCTGGAGTACATTGTGGGCATACATTTTCAAAATTCATGTGCATCTTTTTTATGCGGTAATCTAAAATGTGCATGAAAACAGTGCATGAGCATAAAGATAGCTGGTGATGTGGACTGGTGTATTGCTGACCTGCTGATGGAGTAACGGAGGCAGGCTGAGTTTGTGTGTTTTCTGAAACTCCTCCATCAGGCTCTTCACCATCAGCCCATCTCTGCCTGACAGCAGCCAGAACACACGCTCCATGTTATACGGGTCCTGAGAACACACACAGTTTAACACACACACTTAATCACACAAACACACACAGGGCAGGAACAAAAGTAAACCTGAAGAGGCACCTGGATGTCGATGGCAGGAGCGAGTGTTTGTGTGACGGAGCTGGACTTGGAGAAATCTCCGCTCTGGACGGTGCGGTGGACAATATCGTTAGCGTTCACCATGGCAACTAGCCGCAGAGGAACGCCCATCCGCTTCACTATAAAGCCAGCTGAACAATGATCATGCCGACAAGTGAGTGTAATGCATAATAAAGGTATAATAAGAGGACAACTCATCCACTCACTAGTCAACAGGTCAACTCATCTACTCAACAGGTCAACTCAGCTACTCACTAGTCAAGAAATCAACCTATCTACTCACTAGTCAACCCATCTACTCACCAATCAACAGGTCAACTCATCTACTCACTAGTCAACAGTTGAACCCATCTACTCACTAGTCAATAGGTCAAGTCATCTACCTAGTAGTCAATAGGTAAACAACTCACCTACTCACTGGTCAACAGGTCAACTCATCTACTCACTAGTCAAGAAATCAACCCATCTACTCACTAGTCAACCCATCTACTCACCAATCAACAAATCAACTCATCTACTCACTAGCCAATGGGTCAAGTCATCTACCTAGTAGTCAATAGGTAAACAACTCATCTACTCACTAGTCAACATGTCAACTCATCTACTCACCAATCAACAGGTCAACTCATCTACTCACTAGTCAACAGTTGAACCCATCTACTCACTAGTCAATAGGTCAGGTCATCTACCTAGTAGTCAATAGGTAAACAACTCACCTACTCACTGGTCAACAGGTCAACTCATCTACTCACTAGTCAAGAAATCAACCCATCTACTCACTAGTCAACCCATCTACTCACCAATCAACAAATCAACTCATCTACTCACTAGCCAATGGGTCAAGTCATCTACCTAGTAGTCAATAGGTAAACAACTCATCTACTCACTAGTCAACATGTCAACTCACCTACTCACTGGTCAACAGGTCAACTCATCTACTCACTAGTCAAGAAATCAACCCATCTACTCACTAGTCAATGGGTCAAGTCATCTACCTAGTAGTCAATAGGTAAACAACTCATCTACTCACTAGTCAACATGTCAACTCATCTACTTGCTAGTCAACTCAACTACTCACTAGTCAACAGGTCAACTCATCCACTCACTAGTCAGCAGGCCATTATTAAACACACATCATTAAATAAATCCTTATTCAATAAAATAAAGTGTTTAAATGGTCAGGTGTGTGTTCTGCACCTGTAATGTTTCCCGCTCCCCCAGTGGGCACTAGCACCTCCAGCACAGGAAGTGTGTCTCCTTCAGGAGGTGATGCGGTGAGCTGAAGGTACGCAAACAGAAAGTGAGCCGTCTGAACCATGATCCTGGACCAGTTGACAGAGTTCAGACTCATCAGATGGTGCCGCTGGACCAGATCTGCATCCGCAAACAGCTTCCTCAAAGGAACGTCAATATCATCAGACGTCCCGTCCGCTGCGGTACACAAAACCAAACACCATAGAGCACTTCAACGTTTTCATCATTGTACTATTTTAAAAACCTATAGTCCTGTAGTCCAGTTGGTTTTTAAAAACCAACTGGACTACATCTCCCATTATGCATCTCACACACACCAGTTCCCGATCACAAACTCACAGCTGAAGCCCATCATCATCTGACTACCTGGACTTTATTTTACAATTATACGCCACACTTTCGGGCAACACGATGGCTCAGTGGTTAGCACTGTGGCCTCACAGCAAGAAGGTCGCTGGTTCGAGTCCAGACTGGGTCAGTTGGCACATCTGTGTGGAGTTTGCATGTTCTCCCAGTGTTGGCGTGGGTTTCCTCTGGGTGCTCCGTTTTCCCCCACAGTCCAAACACATGTGCTATAGGGGAACTGATCAACTAAACTGGCTGTAGTGTATGAGTGTGTGTGTGAGAATGTGTGTGTATGGGTGTTTCCTAGAGACAGTTTTGGGTTGCACCTGGAAGGGCATCCGCTGTGTAAAATATATGTAGGAATAGTTGGCGGTTCATTCCGCTGTGGCGACCCCTGATGAATAAAGGGACTAAGCCAAAAGAAAATGAATGAATGCATGAACACCACACTTTCACACATCTATTGCTGAGTCTTGAATCCTGTAAGTGAGCAAGCTCCTGTCTGTTCCTGTATTGACCCTGCCTGTGCAACCATCCCAAAATAAAGCTGCATTTGGATCCTCACCTCTGCTACCAGACTGTTGCACTTTTAAAGGGGAGTCAATCTGAACAGAGTGTTGACGAGTTGATGAAAACTGTCAAAGCATTTCCCCTAAATATGAGTCAGAATAAGATTTATCAGCACAAATCATCACATTTGCTGAAACAGAGAAAGATGAGGCCAAAATAAGACTCTAAATCAGCCCAGGGTGGATGAAAACGACCCAACAACACGAGTTAAGAGTTAAATTTAATTAAAACATGTTTAATGCAATCTTTTTATTGTGCATCAACAAGTGTTGAAATCAGCATGAAGTATTATGTTAACAAACGGAGCATTACTGTGAACCGCTTCCAATAAAAGTATTGATTTCTGCACCTGCGAACACGTGGACGTTTTCCGCTACGCTAGTGGTCATCTGAAGTTCCTGGATTTTAGTGATGCGTCCACGAGGAAACACCACCACGATGTCCACCTCACGCAAACCCAACACACTCCTGATGGCGGAGCTGCCCGTGTCTCCAGATGTACCTGAGAAAATAAACACACCTGTGAATCTCCAGACCTGATATCAATATTGCAGCGGTAAAATCTGCAACTGATAGTTTTCATGTGATATCACAGCACTATGGGAGCGCCCCCTGGTGGACAAAACCACTCCTGCTGACCGCCAAGAGATGGGCTGAGTGATTCTCAGTTTTTTTTACTAAAAAGCCAGATAATTGTTGAGCAATATTAAGATATAGCATTCCTAACAGTCGAGAGACACGTCTGAGCTGTGCTTCTGCAGAATACCCTCAGAAAAAACAGCCAGGAAGGAGAAATGTAAGAATTTGAGCCAAATTTTACCATAGTTCACCCATAAAAATCTATATTCCTATAACTATCAGTATGCTTGCGTGCTTTTATACAGTTACTATTCTAATTAGCAGGTTAAGTGTAATTAAAATATTAATTGAAAATCAAAGTATAAACAGCAGAAGTGAACGGATGTACAGTGCAGCCCTACTTCATACCGACGAGTATTGTGGCGTGCTGGCGGTCTCTGCACAGGAAGTACTGCAGGAAGTGAGCAGTGCAGGACATCGCCAGATCCTTAAACGCCAGCGTTTCTCCGTGAAAGAGCTCCAGGATGGACAGAGAGTCCTTCAGCTGAACCAGTCTCACAGCGTCCGGCACCGAGAAGCTGGACAGAGCACTGGACACCAGACCTGCAGAACGCAAGAATAAAGGCTCGTTTACAACAAAGAGGAAAACTGTGAGTGACCGTAACAGTTATTGTAGTGCACCATGTTAAAAACTGGTTGACCAATCATGTCTTAAGCTACAGTAAAACACCACTTGATGGCGCTCAAACACAAAACTTTGTATTTGTGGTGTTGTCCTCACCCTCCAGCTGGTCTGTGGGAATCTCTTGCTCCGGGATGAAGAGTTTACACACTTCACACAGCAGCTGCTGGTACGACAGACGCCTCCAGCTACGCAGCGTTTCGGCGGACAGCGACGGCAGATTCTCCGGCATGAACATTCCTCCGTCTGCGGCGTATCCGGAGAACAGCACATCTCTGAAGCTACAGCCCTCAACGCCGGCACGGGTGCTGCAATAGCGCATCCTACAGGACCAACACTGCATTACACCTGTTCTGTGCTATTCCAGTACCAATATTTAGCATTTTGTATATTTTTATTAGTTTTAATTTAATTTCGATAATAGTTTTTGTTATTTTCTTGAAAATATTAAATTTTATTTTTACACTTTGTCATTTGTTTTTATTTCTACATTTTTATTTCACCATAATGTTTTTAATTTATATTTGTTTTTATACATTGACATACAGCCTTTTACAATCATACAACATTCTTTATAACTATAACATTGCTGCATTTTCCAAATATACAAGTTAAAAGGGTATGCATACCCTTTTAAAACACTTTTATTCATTAAACTTTTAGTAATTGTGTGTTTTTATTCATTTTATGTTTTATTTTGTATTTTAGCATGTCTATGGTTAAACTACATTTAAATTAAGGTAACATTCATTTACTTTACAAAAAGTTATACTTTTTTATTTTAATTAACATGAATTAACATGACTGCTTTGCCCTTACCTGTAGCTCAAGTTATATTTACTCAATTTTGGAACATTTCTTTTTATTTTCTTGTTAATTATATTAATCCTGGTTCATGCTCACTAATTTGATGGTATTTCTGATTCACATCATTCTGTTCACTAGTATCTTGCAGAATAACTAGTCAAATATGATGTACTGTCATCACGGCAAAGACAAAATAAATTAGCGATTAGAAATGAATTATTAAAATTACAGCTTAAAAATGTCTTCTCTCTGTTAAACAGCACTTGAGGAAACTCAATTATATTAATCCTGGTTCATGCTCACTAATTTGATGGTATTTCTGATTCACATCATTCTGTTCATCATCTCATGCTGTTTGTTTTCCTCAGAATTTACTCCAAACAAACTGAAAATCATTCAGCGACTTCTCTAGTGAAAATAAAAGGTCTGTTGTGCAACAAAACTCAACCTTTCCCATCTGCAGCTGCTGTTTTACAGGTTAAGGCTGATGCTGAAGCAGTTTCTCCTCTTGTACATTCGTGTTCATATTGTTTGATTTATGCACAGATGCACGTGTGCTTTTAAAAGTTAGCAGTGTTTTTATGCTGTAGATGTTCTGTTATGATATATTATATGTTGTACATATCTGTCATGCTGTAAATATCAGATTTATTAACGCTACCTGTTGTCAGCTGGTCTTTTTGATCGCCGATGAATCTGGTGGACTTTGCCTCAGTGTTTACTACTTTACTTTACTCACACAGGCGGGACTTAGTGAACCGGACGCAATTAGAGAAACTAAAAACCCTCTGTTTATACACTTCATTGTGTATTTTCATAAATCTTTACTGTCGTTTATCAGAAATCGATTAAAACATAACCCAAACTGCTGCAGAATTAGAACCGACGTAGACGCCAATCTCACGTGATGCGCGTTACATTTCGCAGCGCTATTATAAAGAGCCAATCACAACAGTCTCTGATTAGTTACACACTTTCACGTAAAATAAGAATCATTCTGCATTAAACACCAACCATAATACAGTTACAAGAATAACAACAGCAGAAAAGCCTATATATTGTTTTTAAAAGAATTGATAGGCCTATAAGAGAATGTTTACGGTGAGAGTCGAGTAAATATAGGCAAAAATAACAACGAAACTCTATAGTAGCCTGTGACATAACAATATTAATTTCCTTGAGACAGATTAGCAGCTTTATAGTAGCTCATGCTTTTTTTGTAATCCAGGAAAGTACATATTCTATTATATATATTCGTTTTTCTGTAATGTTTTGATTGTTTCCCAGTACAGGGTTACAGCTGGAAGGGCATCTGCTGCTTAAAACATTTGCTGGAATAGTTAGCAGTTTATTCCGCTGTGGCAACACCTGATGAATAAGGGACTAAGCTGAAGGAAAATGAATGAATTTTGATTGTAGATCAGACATAGTGTTTTAATGCTCAACTTCTATTTAGACATAAAGCTCATTATACAACAGTAATTATTATCGTTTGGTAAGGATAATGTGTAACGGATATGATTAAGGATATAGCTAATTAAAGCAAATGCAGGAGTTTGAATGCTGTGCACACAGACAATACCAACGAAAGCACACATTATAATTATATTTAAGACTCATTCCTTCATTTTCCTTTGGCTTAGTCCCTTTATTCATCAGGGGTCGCCACAGCGAAATGAACCACCAACTATTCTAGCATAAGTTTTACACAGCGGATGCCCTTCCAGCTGCAACCCAGTACTGGGAAACACCCAAACACACTCATACACTACAGCCAATTTACTTAATCAATTCCCCATGTGTTTGGACTGTGGGGGAAACCGGAGCACCCGGAGAAAACCCACACCAACACGGGGAGAACATGCAAACTCCACACAGAAACACACACTGACCCAGCCGGGACTCGAACCAGCGACCTTCTTGCTGTGAGATCACAGTGCTGACCACTGTAAGCTGAAGGAAAATGAATGAATGAACTGGATGTGAGAGTTGTGTGAAAATGAAAACTCTTGATTTGGGTGCAACCTTTGGACATTTATTCCAGACTAGCGCATTTTCTCAGTGGCATAATCATAATCTGTCTTTATATAACGGTGTATTGTGCATTGATAGGTTTTAAGTCTGACATAACAAACCCTCAAGCAAAAGAAAACAGCCTGTAGAAGCAAAACTCAAGCATTTCTGCAGGAGCTGAGCTGAACAACACACACACCACAGGTAAGAGTTCAGATTTAAAGACACAGTACACCTAATAATGCAGATCCTGTCATCATTTACTCCTGTTTTAAACAGTTTCTTTCTTCTGTTAAACACTAATGAAGATACAGTCATGAATGCTGGAAGAAACAGACATTGATATAGTATGTTTTTGCTTCTGCTATGGAAATAAATGTGTGTTTGTCCAGCATTCTTCACAACATCTTCATCATTGTTCAAATGTCGAAGTGGCGAGGAAATATTTAATTTTGGCTGATCTGCATCAGAATGAGAGATTTCCATTTCTGTGTATTGTTGACTAAAGCAGTTTTCTCAAGCGCTGTTTAACAGAGAGAAGACATTTGTAATCAATAATTTTAATAATTAATTTCTAATCGCTAATTTATTTAGTCTTTTTTATCATATTTGACTAGTTATTCTGCAAGATACTAGTATTTAGATGGAAGTGACATTTAAAGACTTAACTAAGCAAGTTATTAGACAACACTGGTTTGTTCTGGAGACAAATAAAAAAAATTAAGGGGGCTAATAATATTGCCCACACCAGTTTTTACTTAAAAACATATATTTTATTTAGCTTTTTATTATATAATATAGAAATTCCAGTCAAACCAAAATAAATAAAACTTTATGTAGTGCAAATTTAATAAGAAATGCTGTGCAAAATGTCTTAGCTCTGTAAAAAAGCACTTGGGATATATTAGAAATGTAATGACACTGCAAAAACTGCTTTTCTTACCTAATAGAAGCATTTTTGCAGTGTAAAATCTGAGTAATAATGTTGTGTGTTTACCTTTGATTTAATCAGACTGATGGCGTTCACTGGGAAATATCAGCTGGAGTCTCACGAGAACTTCGAGGCGTTCATGAAGGCTGTCGGTGAGAGAAAAACACAACACAAAGGCTTTTCCTACTTAGTGTTTCTGTCTTGTTTCTAGTCCAAATATCTAAATATTCTTAAATCAAGAAGCATTTTTATAAACAAGCTAGTAATATTGTTGATTTCAGAAATATTGAGTCAAAATAAGGTGAGTTTTTCACTAAAACAAGCAAAATAAGAGAAATAATCTTATGTCAAAGTTTATTTCTCTTCCCGCATTGTCAGATTATTTTGCTTGCTTTAATGTAAAACTCACATTATTTTGACTCATTATTTCTGAAAATAAAACAAGATTTCTTACTTGTCCAAAAAAAGTTGCTTGATGTAAGAATTATAGAGATATTCTGACTATAAACGAGTCCAAAACTCATTTCTGCGGTGCGGTTCTCATCAGTTTATCAGCATGCAGGCGTATTTTACAGCTTGATCTCCTTCAGGTGTGCCGGATGATGAGGTCGAGAAAGGCAAAGACATTAAGAGCATCTCTGAGATCCATCAGGACGGAAAAGACTTCAAGGTGACGGTGACGGCAGGAACTAAAGTCATCCTGTACTCCTTCACTGTGGGCGAGGAGTGTGAGCTGGAGACGTTCACTGGAGACAGAGCTAAAGTCAGTCAGAGTTTAGTCTTATCATCAACTATTCATTCGTTTTCCTTCAGCTCAGTCCTTTATATATCAGGGCTCACCACAGTGGAATGAACCGCCATCAACTATATTACTGTAAAAAAAAACTACATGTAAAATTTACTGTTAATAAAAACCCAGCAGCTGCGGTTGCCAGTTTTTTATAAATAGAGTTCAAACCATTACAATAATTTCATATATGTATATACACTATAAATTAATGAAATACTGTAGTTTATTGTAAAAATTAAAAATTACTTTTATGGTTTGTTTTGTATTTTTACCAGTGAAAAGCTGGCAACTGTTTTTTACCATCAATTTTACAGATTTTGTTTACAGTGTATATACTAGACTGTAAATAAAAATCTGCAAAATTTACATTATAAAACGGCAGCTGTGGGCGCCAGTTATTCCCAGTTAAAAACAGCACAAACCGCTAAAAAATGCTAATTTTTATGGCAAACATCATATTTGACCATTTTTTTTACATTGTACACACTGTAGATGAATGAAATACGGTAGTTTATTGTAAAAATGAGACATTACTTTTACAGTTTCAAAAACTGGCAACCATAGCTGCCATTTTTTTACTGTGAATTTTACAGATTTGTTTTTACAGTGCAACACTAAAAAACAGCAGCTGTGGTCACGTTTTACACTGTTAAAAAACGGTACAAACCGTAAAAGTAATATCTAAATTTTATGGTAAACTACTATATTTCATTTAAAGTGTATAAACTGTAAAAAAATCTGTAAAATTCATGGAAAAAAAACGACACCTGTGGTTGCCAGTTATTTCCCGTAAAAGCACAGTATAAACTGTGGTTGCCAGTTTTTTACTGTTAAAAAAATGGTATAAACCGTAGTCTTTTTTTCAATTTTTATGGTAAACTACCATTTCATTAATTTACAGTGTATACAATGCAATAAAATCTGTAAAATTTACAGTAATAAAACAGCTGCTACGGTTGCCAGATTTTCACAATTAGGTATACAGTGCAAATGGTAAAAGTGATTTTACATTTTTACGGTAAACTGACGCGTTTCATTCATTTATAGTGTATACAATGTATAAAAAAAGAAAACCTGTAAAATTCACGGTAAAAAAAAAAGACTGCTGTGGTTGCCAGATTTCACTCTTTAAAATACAGTACAGACATAAAGATAATAAAAAAAATTTCGGCAAACTACAGCATTTCATTATTTATAGAGTATACACTGTAAAAAAATCTGTAAATTCACTGTAAAAAAACGACTGCTGTGGTTGCCAGTTTTTCACATTAAAAAAACAGTACAAACAGTAAAAGTAATTTCTCACTTTTATGGTAAACTATAGTCAAATTTCATTAATTTATAGTGTATACACTGTAAAAATATTCTGTAGAATTCACATTAAAAGAACGGCAGCTGTGGTTGCCAGATTGTCACTGATAAAAATATGGTACAAACCGTAAAAGTAATTTAGATTCTTTTTAATGGCAAACTACCTTATCTTATTTATTTAGTGTTTATAGTGTATACAATGTAAAAAAAAAAGTAAAATACGGTAGTTTGCCATAAAAGCTAGAAAATTGTTTTTTCAGTTTGTACTGTGTTTTTAACAGTGAAAAACTGGCAACCACAGCTGCTGTTTTTTTACGGTAAATTTAGCAGATTTTCAATTTTTTTTGGAATTGATCAGATGTGTGTGTGTGCGTGTGTGTGTGTGTGTGTGTGTGCGTGTTTTAGACTGTGGTTCAAATGGATGGTAATAAACTGACAGCGTTTGTGAAGGGGATCGAGTCTGTGACAGAGCTGGACGGAGACACTATCAGTAACGTAAGTCAACATCATCTTCATCGGTTTATGGCAGGTCAAATTAGCTTAAAAAGCACCCAGAGTTACTCGTCATAATCACTTTTTACTAGTAAGAATATTATTAGAGTTAATAGAGCTACTAAGAATGGTATTAGAAAGATCTGTTATTGCATTTTTACAAGTAAGAGTGGTATCAGAAAGCTCAATAATTGAATTTTTACTAGTAGGAATGGTATTAGAGAGCTCTATAATTGAATTTTTACAAGTCAGAATAGTATTAGAGAGCTCAATAATTGAATTTTTGCAAGGAAGAGTGGTATTAGTGAGATCTGTAATTGAATTTTTACTAGCGGGAATGGTATTAGAGAGCTCTGTAATTTAGTTTTTACTATTAGAATGGTATTAGAGAGCTCAATAATAGAATTTTTACAAGTAAGAATGGTATTAGCAAGATCTGTAATAGAATTTTTACATGTAAGAATGGTATCAGAAAGCTTTATAATTGAATTTTTACTATTAGGATTGGTATTAGAGCCCAATAATTGAATTTTTACAAGTAAGAATGGTATTAGAGAGCTCTGTAATTGAATGTCACTAGCAGGAATGTATTATAGAGCTCTATAAATGAACTTTTTCTAATAAAAATTGTATTATTGAGCTCTCCAATTTAATTAAAGAAACATATTTAGGCTTTTACAAGCAAACTCTTATTATAGAGCTCTCCAACTGAAATAGTTATTGAGAATTTAATGAAAGAATTGTCTAAATGCCTTTCTTAATACAATTTCAATAGACCTGAAGTCAACTGAGACATCACTAGTAAAAATGTAATCATAGAGCTCTCTAATTATAAATATTAATAGTAAAAAAAATTAATTGAGTGAGCTTTTCCCAGTTTCTGTTAATTGTTTGTTGTTCAAAACCAAAGATGAAGGGCATATTGCTGCATATTGACTTTTTACAGAAATGTACCTCTCTAACTTAGACTAGTATTAGATCTTATTTAACAGAAAACCCTCTACATTTTAAGATGCATGTAAAATATTGCATATTTTCATACATTTATTGCAATGAATGCATGTGTATGTGGCTTTTACAATTGGGGGTGTGCAAAAAACAAAAATATAGACACTAAAAGTACACTCTTCCTAACATGGAGTAAATCTTTAGTACTTTTAATCCACATAAGATAGCAGAAAAGATAGCTTTTCCCTCATTTTACTGCTACCTGGTGGAGTAAAATGAAACCAAAAAAAATGCAATAAAATATATATTATATACTCAAAAAATCTTGTTTTATGAGTTTATAATAGAAATATGACAAAATACAACAAAAAAATCCATGCATCTCAAAAATAAACAAAAAAAATGCTATTTAAAGCTAATTTAGCTTGTTTATTCACTGACTGCTGGTTTCAGACTCTCAGCTTCAACGGCATCGTCTACAAGAGGATCAGCAGACGCATCTCATGATCATCAATGGCAGAGGAAGGTGATTTTCCTACAATCAATCGCAACACAGCATGATCTGCAGAAATGCATTTATTGCATGAATGATCGCATGTTTCTGTGTGTGTGTGTGTGTTCATGCTTTGATCTGCACTTGTTCTCCAGCGACGCTCATGGGTTTGCTGGTGAGGACGGCTTCACGCATGCTGTGATAAACATGTTCGTTCTGCTTGAACATGCGCAGCTCCGTCTCCGTCTGCCTCCGCATCGCCTGAAAACACACACAGCAGCATCATCACACACTCTTATATACTCATACTCATTCCTGGAATCATGGACATGATTGATAGACTGTTTAGGTGCTTCATGGTGAGACACTAAAGGTTCAAATCAGCTTTTCATGCACTCTAATCTGTGTTTTTCAGACTAGCGGAGAATGCTGAATATATGTTTGTGTGTTTGTTGTTAAATGTTTGCATCTGTAGACTTCAATGACAATAAATATCTTCAGTTTGAAACATTTTTGAGTCGGAAATCTCCACTTCAGCAGCACAAACACACAACTTTATCCATTGTATTGTGGTGTGTGTATTATTTGATGGTGTGTATAGTGGTGTGATTGTGAGTACTGTTGTGTGATGTGTATATTATGGTGTGTATTGTGATGTGTGTGTATAATGGTGTGTGTTGTGCTGTGAGGGTGTGATAGTGTGTATTGGTGTGTGATGGTGTCTATTGTGTGATGTTGTGTATTTTAGTGTGTATTGGTGTGTGATGGTGTGTATTGACGTCTGATGGTGTTTATTACAGTGTGATGGTGAGTATAATAGTGTGTATTGATGTGTGATGGTGTGTGTAATAGTGTGTATTACAGTGTGATGATTTGTATAAGTGTGTATTGATATGTGATGGTGTGTGTAATAGTGTGTATTGATGTGTGATGGTGTGTGTTATATTGTGTATTCGTATGTGGAATAGGGTGATGGTGTGTATCGATTTGTAATAGTGTGTATAATAGTGTGTATTGATGTGTGATGGCGTATTATAAAGTGTATTGATGTGTGACGGAGTGTGTAATAGTGTGATGGTGTGTATCAATGTGCAACTGTGTGTATTATAGTGTGTATTGATGTGTGATGGTGTGTGTTATAGTGTGTATCGATGTGTAACAGTGTGTATTATAGTGTGTATTGATGTGTGTTATATTGTGTATTGATGTGTGATGGTGTGTGTTGTTATATGATGGTGTATTACAGTGTGATGGTGTGTATTATAGTGTGATGGTGTGTGTTGATGTGTATTATAGTGTGTATTGATGTGTGATGGTGTGAATTATAGTTTGTATTGGTGTTTGATGGTGTGCTGCAGCAGGTGTTGTACCTCCAGCTCTCTGCTGATGGGTTGATGCTGTGTATTATAGTGTGTATTGATGTGTGATGGTGTGTGTTATGGTGTGTATTGATGTGTGATGGTGTGTGTTGATGTGTATAATAGTATGTATTGATATGTGATAGTGTGTATCGATGTGTAACGGTGTGTATTATAGTGTGATGGTGTGTATCGATGTGTAACGGTGTGTATTATAGTGTGTATTGATATGTGATGGTGTGTATCGATGTGAAACGGTGTGTATTATAGTGTGTATTGATGTGTGAATGTGTGTGTTATATTGTGTATTGATGTGTGATGGTGTGAATTATAGTGTGTATTGGTGTTTGATGGTGTGCTGCAGCAGGTGTTGTACCTCCAGCTCTCTGCTGATGGGGTGATGCTGTGTATTATAGTGTGTATTGATGTGTGATGGTGTGTGTTATGGTGTGTATTGATGTGTGATGGTGTGTATTAGTGTGTGTTGTTATATGATGGTGTATTACAGTGTGATAGTGTGTATTATAGTGTGATGGTGTGTGTGTTATAGCAGAGGTGTTGTACCTCCAGGTCTCTGCTGATAGGGTGATGTGGGCCATGTGTGATCATCAGGATGCCGTACGCTCTGCAGATCAGCCCGTGAGCGCCCTCTATCAGTCCAGCATGCCAGTGTGTGACACCCGCTCTCATGATGGCCATGCCCAGCTGAGCATTATTGGGGTGATAAAGCTTCCTGGAAGAGCAGGAAGAGGACAGCAGGTTATATAAGAGCTCTACAGTCAGGCTGCGTCTGAAATCGTCTACTATTCCAGTATGCACTACATCTGAGTTTACTACACGACCATTAGAACAGTGCACTCTATATAGTGTGGATGTGTGTATGAGTGTAATTCAGACGCTCTGCATACGCCATTTATCATGATCACATGACCTTCCTGCATCAGTTGTGTTGCTTCACTCACATTCATAAATTATCTGGTGGTGCATTGTGGGATAACGTAGCCTCAATTAGATACGTTCTTCAAAGCATACTGCTTTTACAATACTATTAATTCAGACATAAGACTCTGCTCACATACTATTTTTTAATGTACTATATAGTAGGGAAGTACGCAATTTTGGACGCAGCCTCAGTTTGCAGGATCTATAGTGGACATATAGTGCTACAATATATTGCAAAATGATCATTATTGCGTTAATAATATATGCAATATACGCCTCACAGACGTGTATTAAATTTAATTTATTATCTGCATTGGTTGTTTATCTAAATTTGACCAATCAGATGGGGCCGTACAATCTTTAGCCCCGCCTCCCCAGTAGTTGCTTTCTATTGGCCCAAAGGTGAACCCAGAGCTGAAAATGATCATTAATGGCGGGAAAATGACAACAGCCAATCAGAGTGAGAATATCTGCAGAGGTTTTTACTCATTTACAGTGTTTTAAAAAGTAAAATTTTGACCGTCGACACGGTCACGGACACGGTTTTTTAGTCTGAATAAGAATTAATTAGATCTGAAAAATATATTTTACCTGATTATTTTAATCTCAAGTGAAAACAATTACGTTAAGTTAATAAGTTTAAAAACAGCCAATAAAATGGGCAGTTTTCTAAGTAAATGTTATATCATAAGAAACATCATGGCAATACTCACATGTATCCATCCACCATGCGCTGAGCGTATCTGGCCGCATCCTGAAACTGCTGCAGGAAGGACAGAACCTCGCTGGCGGTGCTCAGGACACGCAGAACATGCACATTAGTGTCCGCAAACACCGGGTCCTGCTTCTCCAGACACTCACGGCAGATCCTGATCACCTGCATTAACCACATCAGAATAGCACAGAGTTAGAGCTGCCAAATGAGTAATCGCAATCAACTGCATCCAAAATACAAGTTTGTTCTGATTTAATATATGTGTGTAGGGCAACACAGTGGCTCAGTGGTCAGCACTGTGTCCTCACAGCAAGAAGGTCGCTGGTTCAAGTCCCGGCTGGGTCAGTTGGTGTTTCTGTGTGGAGTTTGCATGTTCTCCCCGTGTTGGCATGGGTTTCCTCTGGGTGCTCCGGTTTCCCCCACAGTCCAAAAACATGGATGCCGTTTTAAATTGTAAAGATGCTATTTTAAAGTGTAAAGATGCTGTTTTAAACTGTAAAGATGCTGTTTTAAACTGTAAAGATGCAGTTTTAAACTGTAAAGATGCAGTTTTAAATTGTAAAGATGCTGTTTTAAACTGTAAAGATGCTGTTTTAAACTGTAAAGATGCTGTTTTAAACTGTAAAGATGCAGTTTTAAATTGTAAAGATGCAGTTTTAAATTGTAAAGATGCTGTTTTAAACTGTAAAGATGCAGTTTTAAATTGTAAAGATGCCGTTTTAAACTGTAAAGATGCTGTTTTAAACTGTAAAGATGCCGTTTTAAACTGTAAAGATGCTGTTTTAAACTGTAAAGATGCAGTTTTAAATTGTAAAGATGCCGTTTTAAACTGTAAAGATGCTGTTTTAAACTGTAAAGATGCTGTTTTAAACTGTAAAGTCGCTGTTTTAAACTGTAAAGATGCAGTTTTAAATTGTAAAGATGCTGTTTTAAATTGTAAAGATGCTGTTTTAAAGTGTAAAGATGCTGTTTTAAACTGTAAAGATGCTGTTTTAAACTGTAAAGATGCTGTTTTAAATTGTAAAGATGCTGTTTTAAACTGTAAAGATGCTGTTTTAAATTGTAAAGATGCTGTTTTAAACTGTAAAGATGCTGTTTTAAATTGTAAAGATGCTGTTTTAAATTGTAAAGATGCTGTTTTAAATTGTAAAGATGCTGTTTTAAATTGTAAAGATGCTGTTTTAAACTGTAAAGATGCTGTTTTAAAGTGTAAAGATGCCGTTTTAAACTGTAAAGATGCTGTTTTAAAGTGTAAAGATGCAGTTTTAAACTGTAAAGATGCCGTTTTAAATTGTAAAGATGCTGTTTTAAATTGTAAAGATGCTGTTATAAACTGTAAAGACGCTGTTTTATATTGTAAAGATGCTGTTTTAAATTGTAAAGATGCTGTTTTAAACTGTAAAGATGCTGTTTTAAATTGTAAAGATGCTGTTTTAAATTGTAAAGATGCTGTTATAAACTGTAAAGACGCTGTTTTATATTGTAAAGATGCTGTTTTAAATTGTAAAGATGCCGTTTTAAACTGTAAAGATGCCGTTTTAAATTGTAAAGATGCAGTTTTATATTGTAAAGATGCTGTTTTAAACTGTAAAGATGCTGTTTTAAATTGTAAAGATGCAGTTTTAAATTGTAAAGATGACATTTTAAACTGTAAAGGTGCTGTTGTAAATTATAAAGAAACATTTATAATTGTTAAGAGACATCTAAAAAGAATATATTTTAGACAGTGATCAAAATACCGTGAAACTGTGATAATTTTTTATCCAAGGTTATCATACCATCAGAATCTTATACCGGCCCATGCCTACATGTGACTAAAAACAAGATGTTACACAAAGCCTGCACAGAAAACACACAAAACTAAATGTGAACAAAAACTTCAGCCTCACCTCATGGAAGTTTCCTTGAGCTCGAGCCGCTTCGATCTTCACCAGAGCCTGAAGACTGAAGTCTGTGAGCTGCTTGACCACATCAGCTGAAGGCTGCAGAAAAACACCATCATGGAGAAGCCACTATATTACAGTATTAATGTAACTTCACAAGATGATTTAAATGGGATCTATTATGCAAAAATCACAGTTTATAGGGGTTTAAGCCCACTTGTGTGTGTCAGCAGTGTGTGAATATCTCCAGCCTCTAATGGTCAACATGTATTAATTGTATTTGTAATAATCAGACTTGGCTCCGGTTTCCCCCACAGTCCAAAGACATGCGGTACAGGTAAATTGGGTAAGTCAAATTGTCCGTAGTGTATGTGTGTTTCCCAGTGATGGGTTGCAGCTGGAAGGGCATCCGCTGTGTAAAACATATGCTGGATAAGTTGGCGGTCGATTCCGCTGTGACGACCCCTGATTAATAAAGCGACTAAGCCGAAAAGAAAATTAATGAATGAATAATCAGACTTGATAGAAACAGCCCCAGATCATTACACTGGCCAGCATGAGTGTAGCAGTGTTCTCTGCCACAGTGAGGCGCTGCTGAGTAAATCTGAACACTTACACACTACACACACTGATCACAGATACACACTCAGCTGATCTACTCATTAGAGTCTACAGAATGGATTATGGACCTGTTTTCCATCCTCGGTGGGTTTGACGGCGGTCATAAGCTCATCTTTGGTGCCGTTCACACAGTGTTCACACTTGCAGTCGAAGTAATACTGCTGTTTGAGGAGCCGCTGGCGGTCTGTGGAGACGCTCAGAAAATCCACATAACTGACGGTCAGCTCCTGTCCAGCAGAGATCGGCTCCAGAGCCCGCAGCTCAATCCTGCACACACACACACGCGCACGCACGCACACACACACACATCAACACTCGTTTCATTCATAACAGAGGGTATTTTGGCTTCATGTAACTCCACTCTTAACATAAAGGCCAATGAATGTTTTACAGCACATGATAAAATCAAATCAGAAATCTCTCCTGATCCAGTCAGTGGATGAGGAGCCTGGAGCGAACATGTGACTGACGACAGCACACGGAGAGCTGAATTCCACACGAATGATGACTGAACAGAACAGAACGTCTTTTACTCCTCTTGAAGGAGCAGCTGACCGTCTGCATTAGCTAATCATAATCAACAATACTAAAGGAAACTATAATGCAGTAATGTAGTTACTACATGCACTTTCTTAAAAATATATAAAATATATAAAAACTGTAAAATATATTTTTTATAGTAAAAATAATGCACATTTAATTTTTGTATCTGCCCATGTGCAAAAAAACTATAGTAATTTATATAAAATACTACATTGTTTTTTATTTAATCATACTATTTGTTTATATTACGATAGTTGTTGTAACCATAGCAACTGTAGAATCACCACAACAAATTGATTACTGGATGTTCTGTTATCACAGCAACTGTAGAATCACTACAACAAATTACTTACTAGATGTTCTGTTACCATAGCAACTGTGAAATCACCACAACAGATCAATTACTTGTGGTTGTGTTACCATAGCAACTGTATAATCACTACATCAAATCACTTACTAGATGTTCTGTTTCCATAGCAACTGTAGAATCACTACAACATTAGTTACTATAGTTTGTATTACCATAGCAACTGTAGAATCACCACAACAGATCAATTACTGTAGTTGTTCTGTTACCATAGCAACTGTTGAATTACCACAATAGATTCCTGTAATTAAAAAATTTTAATAAAATGTAATATGCTTTTCTGAATTTCTACCCTAACCCTGAAGAATTCTTGTGTTTGGAACATGTAAATACTGACATATTTTCCTCTACTACTGCTGTACATTATTAGTGTGGATCTAATACAGTTATTACAGTGGAGGTCAAAGGTCACACATGTGTGTCTGTTGCACTGACTTACCTTCTGCTGGAGTGGAATGAAGCATCCAGAGCCGACTGACTGTAAGAGAGAAACACATATACCACAATTCATGTATTGACCAATGTGTTCTAACAAGCAATATTGGATAAGTTACTTCAAACAATCGTTAAAAGTGCATATAAATAACTTTTCTATTTACCGTGTCTGCGCGATGTCTGAAAAGTAATTCAATTACTTAAGATATTTAATTGCTTGGCTTAATACTACTTAAATTCCCTATAAATCTCATATATAACTGTAGAATCACCACAACAGATCAATTATTACAGTTTTTGTGTTACCATGGCAACTGTAGAATCACCACAACAGTTCAGTTACTATAGTTGTTGTGTTACCATAGCAACTGTAAAATTACCACAACAGTTCATTTGATATAGTTGTTGTGTTACCATAGCAACTGTAGAATCATCACAACAGTTCAATTACTATAGTTGTGTTACCATAGCAACTGTAGAATCACCACAACAGATCAATTACTATAGTTGTGTTACCATAGCAACTGTAGAATCACCACAACAGATTAATTACTATAGTTGTGTTACCTTAGCAACTGTAGAATCGCCACAACAGATTAATTACTATGGGTGTTGTGTTACCATAACAACTGTAGAATCACCACAACAGTTCAGTTACTATAGTTGTTGTGTTACCATAGCAACTGTAGTCACCACAACCGATTTATTCAGGTATTTACCATAAATTACTATGGTATTTTTTCCTGAGGGCTTTGTCCTGTACTCACTCTCCGTGATTGAGGATGACGGTGCAGTTCGGCCAGCAGTCGTGATTGACCAGACAGAGGTTTGGAAACAGCCCAATGCCGACCAACTGCAGACCCCGCTGGTCACTCAGAGTGAAGCCGTTACAGCTGATCTGAGGACCACACAAACACATTTACATCTCCGTTCCACAGAGTGAGGAAGAGCGAAATACTGGAATCAGCCTACATTTATTGCAAAACTACAGTAATATAAAAATATCCACTAGAGGAAACTCTATTTTTTTTAATCTAAAATGCGTTACTTAGGATTTGTTGTTTAAATTTTAGAAGAATCCACTAGAGGGCGCTGTATACATTATTGTGAATCTGAAGTGTGTTATTAAGGGTATGTTTTGTTGTACGTTTCAGATGAAGAATCCACTAGAGGACGCTGTCTACATTTTTGCCAATCTAAAATATGCTACTAAGGGTATGTTTTGTTGTACTTTTCAAGTGACAAATCCACTAGAGGGCGCTTTCCACATTTTAGCGAATCTGAAATAAGTTGCTCCAGGGTATGTTTTGTTGCAAGTTTCAGATGACGAATCCACTAGAGGGTGCTGTCTACAATTTTGTGAATCTAAAATACGTTACTTAGGGTACATTTTGTTGTTCGTTTCAGATGATATGCTTCTAAAATATGCTACTAAGAGTATGTTTTGTTGTACATTTAAGATAAATGTACAAATCTACTAGAGGGCACTGTCCACATTTTGACGAATCTGAAATTAGTTGCTCCTGGTACTGTCTACATTTTCGTGAATTTAAAGTACATTTTTTTCTTTAATAACCGATAATGTGTCCCTGTAAAAAACTTTAGTGTAACAAGAAGGAAAGTTGTTGCTGTCATACTGCCCCCTAGTGTTCATTTCACTGACAAACTGTCGTCAAACTGTGTGTTAAAGCACTTTTTTGCAGTTTCACAAAAACATAGGCTGAATTTCGGCCGTATTTTCCAAGGAGCCCGTGTTCGATGTGTGCCTACCACACCAAAGAGATGCGACACATAATCCTCTCCCACCGCTTTGCTCTTCTTAGGCCAGTAGGTGTAGAAGGTTTTCACGTCCGCTTTGAGCTCCTTCAGGTCCTCGGGGGTCATTCTGGACAGATGATCCTCCAGCATATCTAGGGTAGTAAGCTGAGAGTCCGAGACCAGGCCGGTGTGTTTCTGAATGCGCCACAGGATACGAGCAACCAGACTGAAAACACAGCACATTTACACAATATATGTGAGGAATAATTGTAATGAACAATCAAAAACATTCAGACTCACTAAAGACACTGTAGTTTGAATGGCATCTACTCTCCCTAACAAAAGTCTTGTGGTCTATCCAAGTTTTAAGAGCAGCAAATACTAACTCTACATCTAGTTGATGATCTGGTGTCAGAAGTGTCTTATATGAAAGGTAAAGGCCTCTAGATGAGGCTTATTTGAGCACAATATAATCTGATCATGTCTTGATGTTGACTGATTTGATTAGGACAGTAAGGTCTGACTCTGCTTAGACTAAAGTCTGCTCACTGAACCTTCAATAATGTCCAGTATAGAATATGTGCTCATGCTGCAGTGGAAACAGAATGAATATTGTGTCTGACTCCATCATGAGCTTGGAGGACTGCATCCATACATCTCTGACTCAAATCACTGATTAATAAAGTCATCTGGAATGGTGAAGAAAGCCTTCTTGCAGGACTCCCAGAGTTCATCAAGAGTCTTTGTGTTCATCTTCAACGCCTCCTCCTTCATCTTACCCCAGACGTGCTCAATAATGTTCATGTCTGGTGACTGGGCTGGCCAATCCTGGAGCAGCTTGACCTTCTCTGCTTTCAGGAGCTTTGATGTGGAGGCTGAAGTATGAGAAGGAGCGCTATCCTGCTGGAGAATTGTCCTCTCCTGTGGTTTGTAATGTAATGGGCAGCACAAATGTCTTGATACCTCAGGCTGTTGATGTTGATCATCCACTCTGCAGATCTCCCCATACTGAATGGAACCCCAAACCATGATTTCTCCTTCACCAAACTTGACTGATTTGTGTGAGAATCTTGTCTCCATGCGGGTTCCAGTAGGTCTTCTGCAGTATTAGTGATGATTGGCATGCAGATCAACAGATGATTCAGCAGAGAAATCCACCTTCTGACACTTTATGATCAACTAGAAGTCCAGTTATTATTTGCAGCTCTTACAGCTGGGATCCACCACAAGACTCCTTTCCAATGTGATACTTCTATTATGTTACAGATTATGTTACGTGTGTCTTTCGTCGTGAGTCATTGTGGTTTGCTTACTTTGTCTAAGTATTTTCTGAGTGTTGCTTTGTTTTCCCATGTGAACTATGCACGGCTCGTGAACTGCTAGAATGTGTTCAATAAAGCTGCACTGAATCCTTCACCACTGTGACTCGACTCAATTCGTGACAGTATTATTACAGAATAATGTGATGTTGTGTTAAAGTGGAGTGGCCGTAGAAATATTTCTCAAAACTGATGACTGCCATTACATTTTAAATCACCATTTAAATAATGTGGTGATGCGGTCATAAAATGATCAGGATGATCAGCCTGAAAGGAGGGCTGGTCATTGATCTTCTTGTGATACCAATGACACATTAAAATACCAGGCGTAATTTCTCTTCGTGGCTGGCAGATAAAAGTAGAGCCTGAATGAAAACTCACTGTTCATTCTGATAAGGAACATTATCTGTAATGATCATTTTTTCTGGAAGTTCCCTAAAGCAGATGTGTGTCGAATTATTAATAAATGCCAACAACGAAAATTAATAGAATTTCTGAAGTCAAAACACTTTATATAAGGAATACTGTGTGTATTATTCTCTAATAATTCCCCATCCCGGAAGTCATTACTGTGCTTCTCCTCTGATCTCCACTGTTGACATGTTGTATTTGAGTTTATTAGTTGTCAAAACACCTGCTGAGAGTGACCATTAGCCAATCAGAATGCAGCATTCGGCAGCACTGCAGTATAAACAGTACAGCACACTATAGTCAACGCCAACAAAAAAAAAAACAAACATTTTAAAATAAATCAAAACTTTTGACATATAAAGAGGCTAAAATTAAAATTTGACAAACGGAGCTAACTAATAATACAGACACTATAAATAAACTATAAACGTTTAACTCCGGGATAATATTAGAGCTGTAATGTGTTCTAAACCTGCCGGAACTACTTTAGCTGTGTTTTTATCTGAAAATAGCCAATCAAACGCCTTATTCTGATATTCAGCCAATCAGAATCAAGCATTCAGCAGCTCTGTATTATAAATATGAAGTAGCTGATGTTGCATCTGACCACCGGGGGCGCTAATAACAACGATTTCATTGAATTCTCTTTATTTTCCAGTCAGTCCAAAAGCATCAGGATGTCAGGACTCACCGCACGTTCTCGTTGGGAGCCTTCCCAATGTTTCTGATGGCTGAACATTCCTTCTTGTGTTCGTCCCAGGCGGCTCGCTGACACGTGCGGTCGCAGTAATGCGCAAACTTACACTGAGCACAGCGGTGAGGGTTTACCTGCCGGCGGAAACAGCTGTGACACACCTGTAGAGAGAGACTGACACACACGCACACACACACACAAACAAACAAACAAACAAACAAACACAAACACAAAAACAAACACACGCACGCACGCAAACAAAAACAGAGATGCACACATGAATAAACGCACACAAAAACACAGACGTACACACGAACAAAAACACACAAATACATGCATGCACACAAAAACACACACGAACGTATGCATGTGCACACACAAACACACGCATAAACACATGCATGCACACACACAAACACATGCATGCACACAAAAACACACAGACACACACACAAACATGCACACACATACAAACACACACACAGGCATGCACACACAAACACGTAGATGCATGCACAAACACACAGACGCACACACATACAAAAAACCCACACAGCAACACACAAAAACACACACATGCACACGAACACAGACGCACACACATACAAAAAAACCCACACAGCAACACACAAAAACAAACACACAAACAAAAACACACACATGCACACGAACACAGACGCACACATACAAAAAAACACATAGCAACACACAAAAACAAACACACAAACAAAAACACACACATGCACACAAACACAGACGCACACATACAAAAAACCACACAGCAACACACAAAAACAAACACACAAACAAAAACACACACATGCACACAAACACAGACGCACACATACAAAAAACCACACAGCAACACACAAAAACAAACACACAAACAAAAACACACATGCACACAAACACACACATACAAAAAAACCACACAGCAACACACAAAAACAAAAACACACACAAACACAGATGCATTGCACACCCATACACAAAAACCACACAGCAACACAAAAAAACAAACACACAAACAAAAACACACACATGCACACGAACACAGACGCACACACACACAAAAAAACAGACAGCAACACACAAAAACAAACACACAAACAAAAACACACACATGCACACAAACAGACACACACACAAAAAAACAGACAGCAACACACAAAAACAAACACACAAACAAAAACACACACATGCACACAAACATACAGATGCACACACACAAAAACAAACACACAAACAAAAACACACACACACACACACACAGATGATTTGACAGTCTTTAAAGCATGTAATGTGAGCAGTTCTGCAGACTCTTGTCTGGAGGGGTGAACGTGTTCCACTATTTAAGCCTCGGATTATTTGATGTTATAAAGAAACAAAAGCACAAAACCAAATCGGACCTGCTCAGATGAATAATGCAGTCATTCTCTGAGAGAGCGAGGTCAAACCAACTCAATTATTTCAGGTTTTCTATAAGACTTGTGTTGTCCTGAGTATGAAAACAGCATTACACCCATGGGTCAAAACTGAGCCTCTAAATCAATTTAATCTGTTCCGCATGAAGAAATGACCCGATCTTTTTCACACACACACACACACACGCGCACGTGCGCAATGCACATGCAGAAGTGGAGAAAGTGTTTAGCAGGACATTATTCATAACAGATAAAGCAACAGATGCTTAGTGTGTGTGTGTTTGTGCTGAAGTGTGTATGTTTTAGAGTGTGTGTGTCTGAGAGTTTGTGTGCTGGAGTGTTTTTGTGTTTGGAGTGTGTGTTCCAATAGTTATTTTGTGGTGTAAATATAGGTTTATAACTGGTGGGTCAAAATTGACCCAACGGACATCTG
Source organism: Danio aesculapii (assembly GCF_903798145.1). Classification (NCBI taxonomy): domain Eukaryota; kingdom Metazoa; phylum Chordata; class Actinopteri; order Cypriniformes; family Danionidae; genus Danio; species Danio aesculapii. The sequence continues at coordinate 74,106,554 of NC_079439.1, forward strand.
TTACCCTAAATGTCAATGAATATAAAAAGAGAAAATTATTCGTTTTTTCTAATGTTTGGGTCATTTTAAAAAAGTCACCAAACTTTAAGATACTCAAAGCTTGTTTAGTAGTTTTTCCTCTGCTGTTAAAGTGCTGCCTGGGTCATTTTGACCCATAAATCAACAGGAGAGTTAAACAGTCCTCTGGTGTCGCTTTACCAGTAATGCTTCATGTGACTTACATAACTGCCTATATTAAGATCCTGAAGATGTCACTGAATCTGCATCTACGGTAGCACATCCAGATTAATCATATGCTGTCAGTCCAGCTGGGTTTATAAAATAACCAGAAACACACACTGTAAGTGTCACGATTATTGATTTTTGTGTTATGCCAATAAATAATTAGAATCCGCACCGGAAAAATGCTTTTCTTACTTACAGATTTTGTCTTGTTTCTAGTCCAAATATCTGAAAACTCTTAAATCTAGAAGCTTTTTCTAGACAAGTAAACCATATTGTCCTGTTTTCAGCAATAATGAGTCAAAATGAAGAGAGTTTCTCATTAAAACAAGCAGAATAATCTGACAATAGGGGAAGAGAAATACATTTGACATAAGATTATCAGCTCTGCACAGGACGTTTGGCCAGAGGAGGAACAGTCGTGCCCAACTGCGCCTGGTTTCTCTCTAGGTTTTCTCCTTCACTTTGGTCAATCGGTGAAATTTGTTCCTCCACTGTCTCCACTGGTCTGCTTGGTTTGGGACTTGTGGAGCTGCTCATGGATGGATTTGCTCTTCAGTGTTTGGACTTTCAGCAGTGAAGATTAAACCACACTGAACTGAATTTCAGCTCTGAACACTGGACTAACACCGCTTCAGTTTACTAGAACTTCTGTGTTCTGCTGCTGCCACACAATCTACAGTGTAGAAGTGCTGGAGAAATACAGATCAATTGAATTGAAAAATTGAATTATTTTGCTAACACCATCTCTAAATAGAAAAATAGAAAAATAATAAAATAATATATAATAATGTAATCCTTCAAAAAGTAACTGTAATCTGATTACTAGTATTTTAAAAAGTAGTTTAGTCTAATTACAAGTACTTGCTGAAATATAATGTGAACATATATCCGTAAATTAGCATTTTGGGGTATTTTAAGGCCCTGCAGACACCCTGATGTGTAAAGAATTACCAAACTGTCCATCGTGGTGAAGTATCTATCTGAAGTAAATACACTCGCTTATGGTTTACAGTAAGTCTAACTGAACCAGTTAGAAAGCAAACTTGTTTACTTTGCCCCATGTATAAAAATATGGAGCAATGAAATATCGACACTGGCTTTCATCAGATAATATTTATCTGGTGCAAAAATAACAATTAAAGATGCTAGCCACAATTATTGGAAATTAGAAGCATGGATTTTAAAGATATCATTAGGGATTTATGGTCAGCTAAAGTTCTGAAGCTTCATAAAAGGTAAAACCCTGTTCAAAATATCTATCATAAAGCATTAATGTAGGAAGCATTGCGAATGATTTTTGCGTTTGTTTTGCTGATTTTGGCAGCCTGTTTGAAACTATCAATTAGTTTTGTATACTTGTAGGCCCACTTTAATAAAATAGAAACAATACAAATAATATATATATATGGGGCATCACGGTGGCGCAGTGGGATCATCTCACAGGAAGGTGACTGGTTCGAGCTCTGGTTGGGTCAGTTGGCGTTTCTTATGTTCTCCCCATGTTGGCGTGGGTTTCCTCCACAGTCCAAACACATGCGCTATAGGGAAATTGATTAACTAAATTGGCTGTAGTGTATGAGTGTGAATGAGAGTGTATGGGTGTTTCCCAATACTGGGTTGCGGCTGGAAAGGCATACGCTGCATAAAACATATGCTAGATAAGTTGGCGGTTCATTCACTGTGGTGACCCTAGATTAATAAAGGGACTAAGCCAAAAAATTTAATTAGTGTTGGCCTTGGGTTTGCTATAGCCCCCCAGCCCAGCCCACTGGCAGATTATTTTGCTTGATCTCACTTGGTTTAGAGTTCAGCATTCAAAAACTGCAAAATATGCCACACAATTCATTCATGTTGTCCCAACATAAATCCATCAAGTTAACGCAACTAATTTAAGCAGACTAAACATAAAACAACTATGTTTCCTGAGCAAACCTCCAGAGTTGCAGTTTCAGCTCATTTTAAATAAGCAGTTTGAATAATGAGCAAAAATCTTATTTTTGAGTGAAGCTAAACTCTTACCTGTCGAACACAACAGCGGCGAAACTGGCCTCAGCGAACACCACTTCTCCAGCCGACAGGTCTTTAGTGCCCCGCAGACCCCGGCCCTTCAGCCCGGCCCCGAACACCTCCACGGGGTCCGTCTTCTCCACGGTCATGCTGGATCTGCGGCTGGAGCAGAACTGAGAGATCCAGAGCTCAAACTCGCATGCAGAGTCTAAAAATAGAGCAGAGTTTGAAGAGTATTTCTGTCTGTCAGCTGCGTGTGCTCATCACCCAGATCACCAACACACGCTGACAGACAGAAGTGCACTCACTAAAGTCATTCTGTCTGTCTGTTTAGACTTTATTAATCCCAAAGGGAAATGCACATCACAGCAGAGCTCACCATACAATAAAACATACAATTATATATATATAAAAGGCAATAGCCTGTACCGCTTAGTTTCAAGCAACGAGTAGACACTCGTCCATATCTACAGTATCAATTAGGGCTGCACAATATACATCGTTTAGCATCGATATCACAATGTGATCAATCAAAATAGTCACATCATGTGTACACGCAATGTTGAGTCTGGATTATGATCCATCATTTCGCAGGCGTTTTCAGAAATTGTAATTGTACGGTGGCTCAGTGGTGTGGCACTGTGGCCTCACAGCAAGAAGGTCGCTGGTTTGAGTCCCGGCAGGGTTTCTGTGTGGAGTTTGCATGTTCTCCCTGTGTTGGTGTGGGTTTCCTCCGGGTGCTCCGGTTTCCCCCACAGTCCAAACACATGCGCTATAGGGGAACTGATCAACTAAACTGGCTATAGTGTATGTGTGTGTGTGTGAATAAGTGTGGCGACCCCTGATTAATTAAAGGATTAAGGTGAAAAGAAAATGAATGAGTTGGTGGTTCATTCTACTGTGGCAATCCCTCATGAATAAAGGGACTAAGACGAAGGAAAATGAATGAATGAGTTGGTGGTTCATTCCACTGTGGCGATCCCTGATGAATAAAGGGACTTAGACGAAGGAAAATTAATGAATGAATGAGTTGGTGGTTCATTCCACTGTGGCGATCCCTGATGAATAAAGGGACTTAGACGAAGGAAAATTAATGAATGAATGAGTTGGTGGTTCATTCCACTGTGGCGATCCCTGATGAATAAAGGGACTAAGATGAAGGAAAATGAATGAATGAGTTGGTGGTTCATTCCACTGTGGCAACCCCTGATAAATAAAGGGACTAAGACGAAGGAAAATGAATGAATGAGTTGGTGGTTCATTCCACTGTGGCAACCCCTGATGAATAAAGGGACTAAGCCGAAGGAAAATTAATGAATGAATGAGTTGGTGGTTCATTTCACTGTGGTGACCCCTGATGAATAAAATGACTAAGATGAAGGAAAATGAATGAATGAGTTGGTGGTTCATTCCACTGTGGCAACCCCTGATAAATAAAGGGACTAAGACGAAGGAAAATGAATGAATGAGTTGGTGGTTCATTCCACTGTGGCAACCCCTGATGAATAAAGGGACTAAGCCGAAGGAAAATGAATGAATGAGTTGGTGGTTCATTCCACTGTGGCAACCCCTGATAAATAAAGGGACTAAGACAAAGGAAAATGAATGAATGAGTTGGTGGTTCATTCCACTGTGGCAACCCCTGATGAATAAAGGGACTAAGCTGAAGGAAAATTAATAAATAAATGAGTTGGTGGTTCATTCCACTGTGGTGACCGTTGATAAATAATGGGACTAAGCTGAAAGAAAATGAAATGACTTACCTTAAAAATATTTGGTAAAACCAATGAATAATCCTATTTTTTGAGGAAAGTGGTTGCAAACTATGTATATAGGCTGAATTTGACCGTGAAAAACTATAAGTATACTGCTGGGTTAATTTGCTGGGTTCCACACAATTCCTTCATGTTGTCCCAACACAAATTAAGATTTTACAAACTTAAGTGGGTTAAATATAAAACAACTAAGTTGTCCCCAAAACAACTCATTTTAATGAGGTAGTTTGAACAAGAAGCAAAAGTCATTGTTTGAGTATACTAATGCGCATGAGCAAAATAAACATCACAACATTTGATTTCATGCAGCCTTGTTTTAAAACTTATGGCAACCCTTTACTTAAGGGTGTATTATTTTTTGTCAGATAATGCATTTACTAACATGAACAAACAACGATCAATACATTTATTACAGTATTTGTTCATCAGTTAATGAAACGTTGTTCATTGTTAGTTGGTTAACTCAGTGCATTAATTAATGATAATTAGAATTGTGATAATGCATTAGTAAACAGTGAAGTATGATTACTAAATACTGTATCATCCATATATTAGTTCACGTTAGTAAATATATTAAGTAATGAAATTTTATTGTAAAGAGTGATCAAACTATTTTACTGTTTAAAAAAATACTTGTTTAACTTTTCACTGAGTTTAGAATATCTCAACGATCTCCCTGGCGGTTTTAGAAGCAGCTTTACATTTTATTTTCAATGGTAAAGCATTACGTTTAAAATGAGTGGCCCATATCAAATTTAGTTTTGAAATTCTGTACATGTTAAATCCCACATGTAAAACGTACTGCTCAAAGGGTTAATTAGATTTACTAATAATACATTTGCATTAATAAATACTGTAAATAAAGTCAACAGTTCTGTATAAATCGATTCAGGGAGGCAGAATAACTGCATTTCTGTTATTCATTCTAATCTTCAACTATAGACAAATATTTATCAGCAAGATTGCACAAGCAGATCATGGGTTTGATTCCCTGCACAATTATCCCGCTTGAGCTGAAGAAAATGTATGCCTCGTGTCGAGATAAAAGCATCTGAAAAATGCATCAATGTAAACATAGCAGAAAAACTGAGATGAAAATAGGAAGCTGTTTATCCGTGAAACTGCATCAAATTGACCGCAAACATCAGACTGACTAAAAATGTTTTGTGCAATTTACACACAACCGCAGAATTGTCAACATATCAAGTCACATGACTTCCCACAGATATTCATGGCTGACTAGTATTGGTGAAAACTAGGCTTTGTGTTTGACCATGTTATTATTATAGAGACAACCATGTTATTCATTTTTCAACAGTGCAATAGTTAAAAAAGGTCACACTTTACAGTAAGGTTTCAATCTATTTACTAACATAATTATGAGCAACATGTATGCACCATTTATTAATCAGAGTTCAACATTTACTAATGCATTTTTAAAATCCATATTCATGTTAGTTTACATTAGTTAATGCACCATGAGTTAAGATGAACGACTGTATTTCCATTAACAAATACTAATAAATGTATAGTTTATTCAGTTTAGTAAATGTGTTATCTAACACAGTGGTTCCCAAATATTTACAATAAAAAAAACAACATGCATGTGTTACGGCCCCTGGGTTGATCACGTTATATTAAAGACAGCAATAGCATCAGATGCAGCAGATTGATTTTACAGCACTCACATACATTAAAGAATAAATAGAGGCCACAACTGAACATGGAGGATGATTTCTGAGTGGCGTTCTCCAAAATTAAATGAAACTACACTTGGGCCTATTGGTGTGTTTGCTCCATTGCGTGCAAGGTTTGTCTATGTACAGTATAACCACCTCAGAGCTTATTGGGGGTCACGAGTCACTAGCATTGTTATTTTGGGGGTCGCGGGCTGAAAAGTTTGGGAACCCCTGATCTAACACAACCTTTTGTAAATTGTTACCCACCCCCATTCCCAAAAATAATTTACCTTCTAGGGGGGTAAATAGTTTGTTGTGGTGCAAAAAAAAATTTGTCTAAGGGGCAAAACAGTTTGTTGCAAATAATAAATAAATAAAAATCAGGAAATAAAATCCACCAGGAGTTGTTGTCCAAACATGGTTCTTAAAAAAGCCGTTATAATCTTCATTATTTACATCTGCTGTGTGTAAATCCAGCTTACAAATTTGATTGATTTTCAGGAAAATGTACAAACATCAGTGTGTGTGTGTTTCATTATTTACTTACAGGAGAAATTGGACATAATCAGCACAGACATGACAGAGAAGCAGCGCAGGAACGCTTTTATTCATCTGATGTTACAGAGGTGTATTAAAGAACAAACAGGACATTATTGACCGCAAACATTCACAATTACTATCAATTATTACATTATTATACTCAATGAATCAACGTGCACATAATATATGTTTGATTATAGAAAAAAAATAATCTTAATAACTGTAAATAATATATATTTTTATTAATAAAAATAACATATATTTAGTTGAAGACAATTTTTTTCTCTCTCCTGTCAAATTGTAAATATTTTTCAAGTGATGTTTAACAGAGGAAGGATTTTTGCGTGTTTTTTGTGATAAATCTCCTGTATCCAGTCTTATGTATTTTGGTTTGGCTAGAATAAAAGAAATATAAAAGAATATAATTTTTTAAAGCTGCTACAATGAATATTATTAGCCCTTTTAAGAAATTATTATTTTAATGACTACAGAACAAACCACTATTCACTTGCCTAGTTAAGCCTTTAAATTTACTTTAAGCTGAACACTAGTATCTTGCAAAATAACTAGTAAAATATAATGTGCTGTCATCATGGCAAAGAGAAAAGAAATTGCTATTAGAAATTAGATTAAACTATTATGTTTAAAAATGTGTTGAAAAAAACCTGTTAAACAACACTTGGGAAATATTTAAAAACAACTGAAAAGAATAATAGTCTTCAACGGTGTATCTAGCTGGCAATTTAAGAAGATACAAAAATACTGAATAAAAACCTGGAATTAAGAAAGCTTTCATTTAAAGTAATGTTTAAACTGTTATTTTGAGAGCATTTCTCACTATATTATAATGAAAGGCAGCAGATATATAATCAGTGAACAGTATTTATTTGGTCTAGAACTTCAGAAGCATCTGACTGGTGAAATCCACATTAAATCCTCTCATTCCTCTGCGGTTCACTTTAACATCAAGGCACTGATAATCCTAGGTTTATCATCATTAACCATAAACACACTATGTTGTCTACAAAGCAGATTCTGCAATAGATATGGATGATGAAACATAATTCAATACTCATAATAAGTGCTAATAATCATCATATTGTCATACAATCTCATTCTCAAGCATGAGTGTTTCAGTTAGTAAGAAAATATTAAAGAAATGTACAGTGTTTATTTTGCAAGCACACATAGTTAGTCTTTCGGTGACACATTTATCGTATTAAGATTAAACTTATTAATCTTAAGTTCTTCCTCTGTAAAGCAGTTTATTTAGTTCATATTTAATCAAAATCTGCTCCGGAGAAACAGTGCCTCTGGTTGGCTGAAATATATACTTAGCCACACCTATTCAACCGTTGCTGCAAGTGAAAGATAAGAGGCGGGGCTTATTAATAAAACCCCGCCCCCTACTTAATATTCAGAATCTGTTGGAAATGCATCATCATACTGAAATAAAAATCTGCAGAAACTCACGACTTACACAGACTGATAATGTGTAAATGAAAGGCTTACAATGCAAAACAATGGCTTATTTAGAGTTTTGGTCCTGTTTCTAGTTCAAATATCTACAAATTATTAAATCAAGAAGCATTTGATAGACCAGCAAGCAATATTGTCTTGTTTTCAGAAATAATGAGTCAAGAATTAGATGAGTTTTTCCTTAAAACAAGTAAAACATTAGCAATTATTTATATATAAGCAATTATTTGACTCCTGTTCCATCTGTGTGCGTTTTGAGTCTCCTATTTTGTGTGTGTGTGTGTGTGTGTGTGTGTGAGAGAGACTCCTGTTCTGTGTGTATGTGAACTGTGAGATTCTCCTATTCTCTGTGTGTGTGTTTACGTCTCAGCGCTCTACAGGTCGTAGTAGTCCAGGTGTTCCCCGGAGCTGTATTTGTCCTCCAGCAGCACACTCATCAGCTTGTGTATGGACTGATCGCAGGTCAGCAGCTGCCCATTCGCATGCATCTGGCTGAAGGTGTTTCTCAGCTCAGAGTCTGCACAGCTGCTCCGTGCCTCACGCTGCATATCTGTGTCCAAAGGACCTGCGGGAAGACACAGCAGAGGAGTTACACACACACACACACACACGCAATCAGCTTACACACAAAACAAACAGCAGACACACAACACACACAGAGGGCTCAAAATTGCAACAATTTTGGTGGGATATGCACCCACAATGTAATCTATGCAGCCTCACAATGCATTTGTGCGAGTGCATCTGATGGTTGTAGTGCGATGTGCTTTGATTTTTCACTGAAGGCGGGTGTGCAGGCTGGCCCACAGGATCAATGTGGAGACTCGTCGGTCACTGGGGTCTTTCAGGAATCAGTCTCATGCTCTCCACTCCTCTATGACCACCAGAGCATCTGCTCAGGATACGGCCTGGTCCAGGATTATGGAGACCGTGGCAACTAATCTAACAATGACTAAGTTTACATGGACATCAGTAATGGAATGATTTGCATTAATCTGAATAAGACAATAATATGATGAAGGCGTTTACATGAGTTGCTTTTTAAATTGTTCCTTTCATGATTCTGTTTTAAATGTTATAGCACATAGATCGAATAATGTCATTGCGTCACTACACTATCCACATTTTCTCTGGAGTTTAATGTCATTTCGCGTGCTTCATTTGTAATTTGTTGGCTTTAACTGCAGTTCAGCACTTTCCTCCTCATTCAGGAACATTTCATTTATGCCAAACTGAGGTAGGCCTATTAGATGAGAGTATGAAGTAAGGACTCGTGTTTTAATGGAATTTGATACCGCACACCGAATGGAAAACAAAAACTTCGGCATTTCGCAATGCAGGTGTCTGTGGTCCTTTACTGACTCTGTCAGTGTGTATGGAATATCCTGTCGGCAAGTCCTACATGATGGTAATAGTTTGTGATGTTTACATGTCTGTACTGCACTTCAATAATGAAACTATAAGGCATGCTCGACATGTCCTAATTCCATTTCTGTTTAGTTTGATTATGATTTCAGTCAGATTAAGGTAATCAGAAACCGCTGTTTACATGGAAATCTCTTAATCAGAATATCTTCTTAATCATATTAAAATCAGAATATTGGCTTCCATGTTAACATACTCTTTGTATACATCACCGCCAAAAAAAGCTGGCCTTTACAAAGTTTAAACTGATATTACACCTCATGATGAAGATGATATTATGATATTGATAATGATATTACACCTCATGATGAAGATGATATTATGATATTGATAATGATATTACACCTCATGATGAAGATGATATTATGATATTGATAATGATATTACACCTCATGATGAAGATGATATTATGATATTGATAATGATATTACACCTCATGATGAAGATGATATTATGATATTGATAATGATATTACACCTCATGGTCTTCGGGAGAATCCTGCCAGCTGTTTTTCTTCCACATACACAAATGTAGATGAGCACGAGAATGTGCATTTAAAATGTGCAGTTTTCCTGAGCATGCGCGTGTTCTCTTTCTCAAACACAAGCGCATGTGCAACACAAACTCAAACCAAACCTTTGAAAGATTGGTATAAGTCTGACTTTTCTTCCTGTTTTTGTCTGTTTTTTCTTGAGATGCACATTATTTTTCTATTTAGTTACTGATGATGATTGCTTTGCAGCGTTCAGCATTGAACATGATTTATTCCAATCTTATGTTTATGTTTTAAAGCAGAAATATTTTTCGTTTATTAAATGGACATGCATAGAAGTTCAATAGTGCAACATGGATATTTCTTACTGCAATGCTTCATAAACCACATATTTATTTATCATGATGTAACAGTATGATCTTTTTATAGCAGAAAACTCTGTATGTTACTCATATGTGCCAGCACATTTAAGTCAGCACGATCACGAGAAATCTAATTCACTGTTAGTATTATTGTCATCACTAACATTTTATAATTATTGCACATTAATTCTGGAATTTTTGTGCAAATATCAAGAAGTCAGTCATCACAGCATTAGATTGTTGTTTCTGGTTTTTGTTAGTGCTGATTGGAGTTGTTTTCAATTACAATAAATCTGTTAATGTACAAGTTGCAGTGGTGCTCATTCAATTTTGGTGGCTGCTCCTAATTTTCTGAAGTTGGGAATGCCGGTGATACGAAGTAAAAAAAGTAATTTCAAGCCTTGTCACAGTAAACACACACACACACACACATCAGCTGAAGGCCTGAACGTCTCTGAGCATCACTCCCATGATGCGTTAAAGATCATGAGCTCAATAAATTACTTTTATAGTTGAACTACTCCTCAAATCACCTTCAGCTTAGTTCATGTTTACCCTGATCAGAGCTGATAGCCAGAAAATAGTTTGATATTGATTATTTTAGCTATAATTAGGGAGTAAAGTTCGTATTAAAGCCTTCAGAGTCTCATTGCACACCTATATAAAACGGTGTCTGATTATTCAGCTTTTTAAACTTTAATCACTCATTTTTTAGGATACATTTGAGTTTATTTGCATTCATAATTAATAATATATCACCTTTAAGATCTCATTTTCACAGCAGATCTTCATCACTCCAGTTCAAAAAGGAACAAAGTGTGACACGAAGTTCACTGAAGGACGTGACAAATCTGTTCAGGTTCTCTTCAAGCCTAAGGAGTCATTTATCTGCAAATATTGAGTTTTCTACGAAGCAAGAATGAAATGATGATAAAAACAGGAGAGTAAAATAATAAATGACTGTATTTTATATGCTCTTTTAAAGCAGTTCATAAAGCCATACGCAAATAGAACTACATTCGTTAATTTACCGTTACAAATTGGCATCATATGATTTTACTGAAACGTCTAATTATAACAAACCACTATAAATCAAATCAGACAAGCATATATATTAAGTACGCAGACACAAGACATTTCTATTCAGTAAGATCCAATCAATTTTATTTAATTTAGTTTGAGGACAAAAACCTGACAAATGTCTCAGACAACATCTGAAGAGTAGATTTTCCACAATAATGCTCTGTTCCACTGAATTAAAATAATGCTTATTATATTCCCTACTGAAAGTGTTTTGTCATCAGTGAACCCTCTCCAATTTTTTGCCATTTGTAAATGATTTTCCACACATCTGTTTTAGGGAACTTCCAGTGAAAATGATCATCTCAGATAATCAGGTCGTAAAACAAAATGTTCCTTATCTGAATGAACGGTGAGTTTTCGTTCATGTTCACGCTCTACTTTTATCTGCCAGCCAGGAAAATAATTACGCCTGGTATTTTAATATGCCATTGGTATCACAAGAAAATTCTTGACAAATCCTCCTTTCAGTCCGCTAGATGTGGTTTGGTTCTCCTGATTATTTTATGACCGCATCACCACATTATTTACATGGTGCTTTACAATGTAATGGCAATCATCAGTTTTGAGAAATATTATACATTAGTGATACATTGCTCACGATTACTACTGAAAGCTTTGGTGTGTTCACATTTAGTTCAGTTCTACTGGATTCTTTGGTCTGGACCAAATGAATCCTGGCTTGCTTAGCGCTGACTTTGTCATTTGTCAACCTAAATACTTTTTGCGGTGAGCTGGGCTAAATGTGCTCACTGTACAAGTGCAGGACACCATTTTAATCAGTTATCGTAATCGCTTATTAAACTGCGGATAATGAGTGCCTGTATAATGTGTACTTTAAGGAATTTTCTGGTCTTGTTTTGGAAGTGGCCATCTGCTGTATTGAGCAACATTGCCACTCCAATAAAATGAATCAGGGCTCTCATTTATAAAACTGCCTAACCTTCCTAATAGCATTGCATGCCAGAATATATATATATAAATATATATATATATATATATAATATATATATATATATAATATAAATGACTATGGCTCATATGATGATGATTTTAAACGTTTAATAAAGTCAAAATTTATGAACAAAATATAAGTTTACTTAATGCAGGGGCAACACTAGAAATTTTGGGTCCAGTGAAAAATATTTGAGGTTAGGCCTCTCTGCTAGTAACGCTAATACAAATAAAGCAGATCTCTGGCAGCCCCCAAAGTTTGTGGGCTTTAGAGTCGTCCTAACTTAACCTCGATTAGTGTTTACTTACAGCCGCGCATTCTCCCGTCAAGTTTAGTTTTTATAGATCACGATCTTTGGATTGGAAGTGCCGTACGCATGTAATAATAATAATAATAATCATCTTGATAACCACAATCCTAACCATTAATAGAATTTCTATCCAAAAATGCTATAATTAAATGTATGCACAAATCTGGAATATCACATAAAAGATTTACAAATAATACAGCGTTTCATTCCAATGAACCAAAGAGAACAAAATCCTCACTTCCTGCTAAACTTGCACAAATAATGATCAGAGGACTGTTTGTTGAGTGCATCACCTGTCAAAAACAACATCACATCATGCAGATTAATGAAGCGCATGCACAGACTTCATTCACGAAATCTGTTTCCTTCTCAGTTTATGCACATTGTTTCTTATCAAATAAAAAGTTTATCCTACTTGTTATGCGCATGTTTTTTTATGCGCACTATTAATATTCATGTGCATCTTGGCATTATGGCATTTTTAACACACATAAAAAATAGGTGGACAGAAACACAGCTAATATTATCACTATGATGCTCATTATGTACCTGGAGCGTAGTTCAGCACTCGGAGCTCCGGCTCCTCCTCTGCGAGGACGCGGAACATCATGTCGCGTGCCGCCTTGCCGCTGCAGTACTGAACCCAGGTGGGGAAAGGCCGGAGTGCACACAGCGAGCTGATGTTCACAATGACGTGCGTCAGCCCAGAGCGCTTCGGGAACGCGCGCAGAACTCCCGCCGTCAGACAGAGGGCAGAACTTACATTCAGCGACAGGTATGAGTTCATCTCTTCCATATTGGTGAAATCACGACAGTAACGGGACACATCCCCGAGAGAAGCTGCAGAACACACATCAGCAGAACATCAGCTGTTTATACGTTCAAGAGGACAGTCAGAGCAGTGTTTCCCAACCCTGTTCCAAGAGGCACACCACCTACAGTGCATATTGTGGACGTCTCCCTTATCTGACCCATTCATTTCAGGTTTTGAAGTCTCTTCTAATGTTCTGATGAGTTGATTCAGGTTTGTTTGTTTAGGAAGAGGTTGAAAATGTGTACTATTGGTGTGCCTCCAGAAATGATCAGATGTGCTCCAACATTAGGCATGTTAAAATCAAGAATCATCTGTTTAGCTGTGCCTTTACTGAATGAGCACTGTGCAACGTCCGACAGATTGTACAGTTGTGTCTTTCTGTTTTTAATCATTTTTATTATTTCTTTTTATTTTCTTATTCTTCTCTCTTTTATTCCTGTTTATCTAAAGCACTTTGAATTGTCACTGTGTATGATATGTGCTATATAAATACACTTTCCTTGCCTTCAGGAACAGAGTTGGGAAACACCGAGTTAGGGAACAGAAAAGTTATAGGGGAAAAGCTTTCAGAATGTTGGGTTAGCCAGGTAAGTTTTCAAAAATAAAATATCCCACAAAACATTGGACTAACCCTTGTTTTTATATATTGTTTAGTATGTAAAAGGCATCACTGGGCAAAAATTAACTGCATCAAATATGTTTGTTATAACTAATATAGGTGTATTATATATATTTATTACGTATATATATTAAACAAATAGTTAAACATACAGTTGAAGTCAGAATTATTAGCCCCCTGTTCATTTTTTTTCTCAATTTCTGTTAAACAGAGAAGAGTTTTTCAACACATTTTTAATCATAATAGTTTTAACTGATTTATTTTATCTTTGCCATGATGACAGTAAATAATATTTGACTAGATATTCTTGAAAACACTTCTATAAAGCTCAAAATGACATTTAAAGGCTTAACTAGGTTAATTAGGTTAACTAGGCAAGTGAGGGTAATTAGGCAAGTTATTGTATAACAATAGTTTGTTCTGTAGACTATTGGAAAAAATATAGCTTAAATGGGCTATTAATTTTGAACTTAAAATGGCTTTAAAAAAAATAAAAACTGCTTTTATTCTAGCCGAAATAAAACCAATAAGACTTTCTCCAGAAGAAAAAATATTATTGGACATACTGTGAAAATTTACTTACACTGTTAAATATCATTTGGGAAATATTAAAATAAATAAATAAATAAAAAAAAAAAAAAATCAAAGGGGGGCTAATAATTCTGACTTTAACTGTATATATTTATTTATATTTAACTTTATAGAGATTTTACATTTCCTCAACCAAATAATGACATCAAAACAATCTTTTTAAAACATTAAATGTATCCACAGACATAAACAACCTAAACAATCACATCAGCAAACCATTAAGAAAGCAAACACATTATATTTTGAATGCTTACCACTGAACTGTAGTTTAGACATGCCTTTCTCTTTGGTCTGTAGGCAAGCGGTTTAATATTAAAGTTATGTTAGGCTTGTCAGAGGTGTCCAAAATAATAAAAAATACAATTTTTATATGGAATTATTCGATAACAAGACGAAAAATTTGGTATAGCGAGTCAGACCGTAACAATGACCGTTAATTTTTAAACGATCGTTATGACCGTTAGAAATTAGGCGCGCAGAACAGAAATTCAAATAAATCCGAGGTTTTGATGCCATCTAACGTTACTTATTATTATTTTTGACTATATTAATATTTAACTAATAATTTCATTTGTTGATTAATTGAAACTTTTTTAAATAAATGCTGCATTTACAAATTTAGCTCTGTAATTCTGCAAAATATAGCTTATGAAGTTAATCTAAGTTACATGAAAACAAACATCAAACATACAAAAAACTAAACAAATCATGAACGTTATGTATAGATTTTACGTGTCCACCCTCGAAGTTGTTGCAGGGAAAGTTATATATGGTTGAAAAAAAAAGTAAGATCTTAAAAGAACGTTCCTGAAATGCTATCTCTGACTTTAAAAAACAAATAGGAACCAAAATCTAACGTTATGAGAACGTTGCGTGTTCTCTGACCGGCGTTATGGAAGAGCAGCAGGTGCTGGATGTCCGGCTGGATGTCTCTGGTCTCAGCAATGAGTTTTTTCACTCCCGCTTCACAGCCCAAATCCCCCGGGACGCAGCGGACGGTGAGGTCGGTCTCCCCGCTGGTCAGCTCGCTCTTCAGCTCCAGCAGCTGCTCCTCCGACCGAGCCGCGAGCACCAGCACTGAGCCCGGGGATACACGAGCAGCAACCGACAGAGCCAGAGCCCGGCCGAAGCCCCGGGACGCCCCGGTGATGATGACCAGTGCTTTACCGAATCCCGGAACCGCGCTCATCATTCTCCACAGACTGACGAGAAGAGCTGAAGAACCGGAGAGTTCAGGGCATCGATTAGTCACGCCTCCGGAAGACACGAGAGACCACGCCCACTTTATGGTTTATTTAAGAAATGATAAACTGTGAAATAGAAAATGTATGATTCCACGAACACACAAAAGTGTAAATAAAAACAAAACAAATACAAAACAATAGATAAATAGGTGAAAATAACAAATATAATTGTAAATGTGGTTTAAAAGAATACTAAAAAACAGCAATAAATTATTAAAGAAACAGAAAAACACTGACAAGGCAAGATACGATATCATAGATATATACAATAAATATATACAAATTCATATAAATTATGAATATATTATGAATATATTCTAATTATTTTAAGAACCTGTGAAATATTTACACAATAAAAGAATAACAAAAAGAAATGGAGAAAGCAGAAATTACTTCTGAAAAGAATAAATTATAATACATAATAATAATAATTCAGAATCATTAAAAATATTGTCATTAATATAAGAACACGTTAAATATTAACACAATAAAACGACTATTTCAGTCATATTTCAATCATATACAGACAAACAGATCATATTTTAGCACAAATTATATATTATAGTTATAAGACTAAAGAAGAATGGGTAAATCATATGACTGTAGACTAAATCCTCTGAGTGGGCAAAAATAAAGTTAACATAATACATGTTTTAATGTATTAAAGTCATGAAATGTTGTCTTTAAAAACTGTTAAATTTAAAAAGTCTATGGTCGTTATAAAATAAAACCTCACACATTTTATACCACGAACTTAAATCGTTATATTTAATGACCAACTGCAGAAGACTAGATGACTTAAACCGAACACAAACACAGTCGGGCTTTTATTATGAAGTGGAGACGTGCTCACCGCCATATTGCCCGGCTGTGTTGTTGAAGCATGGCGGTGGAGATGCGGCTCCCAGCGGTTCACAAACACGTTTCCCTGAAAACAGGACAGAGTTCCCGCGAAGACAAACACCTGGTGGTGCCTGGAGATGTGATCACCTCTGACACAGGTTTCATGAGGTACAGAAACATTAATAAATGGTATTATTTGTGCTGCTGTAGAATAAATGTGTGTGTGCAGAGTGAACTCGTTAATACCAGCAGTCTGTCAGTCTGTAGAGGACCTGATTGACAACTCAAGTTAGTGTATTTGTAGACAGTGTTGGGAAAAGTTACTTCCGAAAGTAACGCATTGCGTTATTGAGTTACTCTCTCAAAAAGTTACTAGTTGCGTTACTTTTCATGGTAACGCGTCACGTTACTTTTGAAATACATAAATTACATGTGGATTGACTGAGGTAAAGTTGGTTTTATATTCGCACATTTGTTAATTTTTCATAACTTGTGACACGTTGCCTGTATTGTACTTTGTATTTAAGGTCTGAAATCGCATCTAGTATGGCTTCAAAAACAACATTAACCCACTTTAATTGACTGTAAATAATGTTGTAATTTAATAGCCATTGGGTGCAAATAAGATTTCCCTATTTACCTCAGTTGTGGATTGCTGTAGCAAAGTAACGCTTCACAACTATTGCAAATTAATAAATAACTATTGCTCAGTAATATCTATCAAAAATCAGTCACCAGATATGAAAACTAGAAAGATTTCAAATGATATATATTGTTTGTCATGAATGCTTTATGTTTATACTATAATATTATGCTTTAAAAATGTAACCGCAAACGGTCCTACAGGTTGTGGGGTTCAGAGGACCTTTCCAGTGATAAATAGTTTGCCATGATTAGATTAGGATTTTAATGCAATATAGTGAAGTAAACCTTAGCATCCTGCTATCAGGACGGTGACCATTAAGGGGTTACAGCAGAACGTCTAATGTGCCAATAAAACATTTCAATAGCATTGACAAACAAAGTCGCCCAAACCAAATAACTTCACGGTCTGCAGAAGAAATCTGTGCTTTATAAACGTCAGGGAAAAGAATGATAGAGTTGTAATGTATGAAGTCAGCATGATAGCGATTATGCATTATGCATGTGACATTTTAACAGTGCTGTACAATACAAGCCTACTCCAACAGCTAGAAAGGGTTTGGTGCTTTGGTGAAGACTGTATTTGTTTATTTTATGGCAAGGTTGACATTTGCATGGAATTTCTCATAATCTAAAAGGTCCAAAACAAGTCTAATATTATTGCTGATGTGTCTAGCTCTTACAAAGCCGGACTGTGTCTCCGCAATCAGCTGATTGATTCTTTATCTTTAATCTGTTATCAAACCTAAAATTTTATAGTCAACAGTGAGGAGCGTGATTGGACGCCAATTATTGGTTTGGGAATAAGGCAGATAACACCTTGTTTTATAGATGTCATGTCTTTTAGATCAATGCATTCATTATACATCCAAAGCAGGGGTTTTTAATTAATTTGTAGAAAGAGCATATCAATCTTGACGGTTAATCCATCATTGCTAGGAGATTTACCTTTCTTCATGGACTGAAGAGCTAGTCAAACTTTCTCCAAGGTCAAATTGGAATCACAAATGGTTTTAAATTCAGAACTGGAACATGCGTTTCCATTTTATTTACAAAACAATCCCGACATTACTTTGTCAAATGCAGAAGTGTAAATGTTTCTGTAAAAATCTGTAACAAAGTTAGCTATTAGTGGCATTAGAATAGTGTTGACTGCAGCTGTGATCTCGCCTCTTGTGAAAGGGGTACAATAGGAGCCCTTTAAATTTAGCTTTACTATTTTACTGATGTGAAATTCCCAATGTGTGTATGAAGCTGAATTTACCTCGTCCTCAGGGGTCACGGCACCTACATGGATGAAGACAGACTCACTGCTTCAGTGGCAGGACAAGTGGAGCGAGTCAACAAACTCATCTGTGTGAAACCTCTGAAGACCAGGTGCGCACACACACACACACACACACACACACACACACACACACACTGATTTACGCTATCGCCGAGTTCAGACTGCAGGATTTTCAAAGTAGTGGTGTCACATGTTTTCACACTGCATGCTATCTGGGCTAGCGTTTTGTCGCTGCTTGCAAGATGGATCGGCGACAGGGGCTTTCACATTGCATGACTTTACAATAGGAAGAATCAGCGACAACTTCGTGCAAACTACATCTCACACCCAAAAACACGTTGTCTGTCTTTTGTTATTACTACATAACGAGAAAGAAGCCTTTAACTGGGTAGAAAATGTTCATATTTGCTCACCTGGGATTGAAGGGAATTAGCAGTTTCTCCTCAACTTTCTTTTTTAGCTTTCTGTATGAAACGCCAAACAGACACGGGTGCTCCTGTCAAACCTCCACTAGTTTTTCCTCCCTTTCTTGGGTCCAAATAAACCGAAAATAAGCTCTTTTAACTTCTTCCTCAACCTCCCGCTGGCCTGCAGGTACACACACACACACACACACACACACACACACACAAACAAGCGAATGCTGCTCTCTCATTGGCTGTTGGCGATCGCCGATGTTATTTTCAGTCAAAACTCATTTCACACACATGATTTGAATCGCAGACAGCTCCAGACATTTAGCATGCCAAATATCTCACGGGCATCGGTGATTCTCTCAGATCACGTCTTGGATAGTTCATACTGTGTGATTGTCACTCATGTGCACGAGCACTGATTTGCCTGTGATTTCAGGCATTTGTCTGTGATTTCTCAACCTGTCGGCGAGTCAAAATCAGGGCTAAAATCCTGCAGTATGAACTCGGCATAACACCACAGCATAGGTCTCAAACTCAATTCCTGGAGGACCACAGCTCTGCCCAGTTTTGCTCCAACCCTGATGAAGCAGCTGATCTAACTAATCAAGGTGTTCATGACTCTTTTGAACACCTGGATTATTTGGATCAGCTGTGTTTTGAAAGGCTTAGGGCAAAACTGTGCAGAGCTGCGGCCCTCCAGGAATTGAGTTTGAGACTTGTGCACTACAGTATAGCACACTGCACTTCACTATTGTATAATGCTGTGGTAATACTGTGTACTAGATGTGATGTTCTCTTCCTGCAGGTATAACGGAGAGGTGGGGGATGTGGTTGTGGGCAGAATCACTGAGGTCAGTGGTGTTCAGTTGTTTATGTATGAAATCTCTTGTTGATGATGATGATGATGATGATGATGATGATGATGATGTGCGTCTCTGAATGTTCAGGTGCAGCAGAAGCGATGGAAAGTGGAGACTAACTCGCGTCTGGATTCAGTGCTGCTGCTGTCGGCGGTCAATCTGCCTGGAGGAGAGCTGGTGAGCTGGCAAAACGATTCAAGGGGCAGTTCACACAAGTTACAATACTTTAATGACTGCTTTAGCATACTCTACTATTAACTATAGCGGACTGATAAATAACCTATTTGTTTGTTTATATTACTATAGTTGCTGTGTTACCATAGCAACTGTAGAATCACCACAACAGATCAATTAATATAGTTGTTGTGTTACCATAGCAACTGTAGAATCACCACAACAAATCAATGACTATAGTTGTTGCGTTACCATAGCAACCGTAGAATCACCACAGCAGATCAATTACTGTAGTTGTTGTGCTACCAAAACAACTGTAGAATCACCACAACAGATCAATTACTATAGTTGTAAAAAACAAATAGGAAACAAATTCAAGCTATCAAGCTACAATTTCAGAAGTAGCTTCTACAACACTGTATAATAGAAGGCTAAATGTATTTAGTCTGATAAAAGAGTGTGGCACAATAAAAGCTCCTCTGCTTTAATTCTTATTTTTACTCTTTACTATTTTTATTTTTTTGTTTGTTTGTTTCTCCCATTTAGATTTTTCTTTCAGCTTTACTCTGCTTCATACTTTACTCATCCATCAACATGATCTCTGCATGAGTCCTGTAGGATTATGAAGACCACAACTCCAATGATTCCACACTGAAATCAAAATACATCTTTGTTTGTTAATAAACGCCCTCTAGTGGAGAAATTTACTCGCTGTGCATTTAAACACTTATACTGTTACACATTTTTGGCGTATTTTACTTGTTGGTGTCTCATGTTAGTTCAGTGTCAAATGTTTGTGTGTGTGTGTGTGTGTGTGTGTGTGTGTGTGTGTGTGTGTGTGTGTGTGTGTGTGTGTGTGTGTCTTTCTCAGAGACGTCGCTCCACGCAGGATGAGCTGGCCATGAGGGATTATCTCCAGGAAGGAGATCTCATCAGTGTATCCTCCACATTTACCGCATCAGACATTCACCATCTCAGGATATACAAACAGCGCTCTTACTGTAAAAATACAATCATTTAAATTAGGTATTAACATTGAAGAAAGCTAAAGTATATAAGAAAGAGTTTTGCTTTCTTTCACTGCTAAGACCTATTATAAATGACTGTAAAATATGGAGTTTTGTTATTAGTCCTTGTTTAAATTCAACTTTATATTTGAGTTTTAGAAATAAAAAAGTCATTAATATTAGCATTTCTTTGTATAATTTATCATGATCAATTTTTTCTAGTCGTATTTTTTTTTTGTTGCACGAGTAATTTAGAGTAATTTAGCTCAAGCGACATCTATTTATTTTTAAATTCATAAAAAGTCAAATATAAAGTTGAATTTATTAGTCAACTACTAATAAAAATACCAAGCATGTCAAAAAAATCTTTAAAAATGATATATACAGTATTATATTTATTCTTACTGTGGCCCATGTTATTAGTCTTCTTAAGTTATTCTCCTTTCAGATTGTCTTTAAAGCATTTAAATTACACTTTAAGCTGAATATCATCATGGCAAAGACTAAATAAATGAATTATTAAAACTATTATTAAACATCACATGGAAAAATAAAATATAGTATTTGAAAAATAGGTCAGATATCTTCATCTGTATATTATATTATTATATTCTTTAACATGTGTAAGGCGGAGGTTCAGTCGATCTTCTCGGACGGCGCTCTCTCTCTGCACACACGCAGTCTGAAGTACGGCAAGGTGAGAGTGAGGTTATTAAATGTTCTATACAGTCTCTCAGATCTCTCTGCTCAGTCATATATCAGAGCAGATACAGTAGATTCGTCAGTACTGAAGACGACACTGATTAACTCGTCTAACAAAGACACTGAAGAGCTGCTGATCTGGGTTATTTTTCAGCTGGGTCAGGGTGTGCTGGTGTGTGTGTCTCCGTCGCTGGTGAAGAGGCAGAAAACACACTTCCACAATCTGCCCTGCGGAGCGTCGCTGATTCTGGGGAACAACGGATACGTGTGGCTGAGTCCCACGCCGGCACTGCAGGAGGAGCAGGCCGGAGGATTCTACACCAGCATGGAGGTGTGTGTGTGTGTGTGTGTGGTATTGGGATTGGGGGTGTGGGATTGCGGGTGTGTGGGTTTGGGATTGGGGGTGTGTGGGTAGGATTGGGGGTGCGGGTTTGGGATTGGGGATGTGGGTGTGGGATTGCGGGTGTGTGGGTTTGGGATTGCGGGTGTGTGGGTTTGGGATTGGGGATGTGTGGGTTTGGGATTGGGGATGTGGGTGTGGGATTGCGGGTGTGTGGGTTTGGGATTGGGGGTGTGGGTGTGGGATTGCGGGTGTGTGGGTTTGGGATTGGGGGTGTGGGTGTGGGATTGCGGGTGTGTGGGTTTGGGATTGGGGATGTGGGTGTGGGATTGCGGGTGTGTGGGTTTGGGATTGGGGATGTGGGTGTGGGATTGCGGGTGTGTGGGTTTGGGATTGGGGGTGTGGGTGTGGGATTGCGGGTGTGTGGGTTTGGGGATTGGGGATGTGTGTGTGGGATTGCGGGTGTGTGGGTTTGGGATTGGGGGTGTGGGTGTGGGATTGCGGGTGTGTGGGTTTGGGATTGGGGGTGTGGGTGTGGGATTGCGGGTGTGTGGGTTTGGGATTGGGGGTGTGGGTGTGGGATTGCGGGTGTGTGGGTTGGGATTGGGGGTGTGGGTGTGGGATTGCGGGTGTGTGGGTTTGGGATTGGGGGTGTGGGTGTGGGATTGCGGGTGTGTGGGTTTGGGATTGGGGGTGTGGGTGTGGGATTGCGGGTGTGTGGGTTTGGGATTGGGGGTGTGGGTGTGGGATTGCGGGTGTGTGGGTTTGGGATTGGGGGTGTGGGTGTGGGATTGCGGGTGTGTGGGTTTGGGATTGGGGGTGTGTGGGTTTGGGATTGGGGTGTGGGTGTGGGATTGCGGGTGTGTGGGTTTGGGATTGGGGGTGTGTGGGTTTGGGATTGCGGGTGTGTGGGTAGGATTGGGGGGTGTGGGTGTGGGATTGCGGGTGTGGGTGTGGGATTGCAGGGTGTGTGGGTTTGGGATTGGGTGTGTGGGAGGGTTTCGGGGTTTGGGATTGGGGGGTGTGCGGCTTTGGGATTGGGGGGTGTGCGGGTTTGGGATTGGGGGTGTGCGGGTTTGGGATTGGGGGTGTGCGGGTTTGGGATTGGGGGTTTGGGTTTGTTTTAGGTATGTGTGTGTAATGTGTGTGTGGAATTGGGTGTGTGTGTGGGTGGATGTGTGTGGGATTGGGTGTTTGTGGAATCAGGTTCGGGTGTGTTTGGGATTGAGTGTGTGTGGGGGATTGGACGTGTGTGTGTGTTTGGCGGGTACATGCACTTGTGCGTGGGTGTGTGTAATTCCGATCTGGTGAGATTGGTTGTGGGATTGGATGTGTGTGTGTGTGTGTGTGTGTGTGTGTTTGTGTGTGTATATGTGGAACTGGGATTAGCTGTGTGTTTGGGATAGGGTGTGTGTGTGTGTGTGTGTGTGTGTGTGTGTGTGTGTGTGTGTGTATATGGGGAACTGAGTGTGTGTCTGTGCTGGTTTTGGTGGTTTACAGGGACAGAAATGTGTATAATATTGTGTGTATGATCTAAATATTACAATTTGTGTGTGTGTGTGTGTGTGTGTGTGTGTGTGTGTGTGTGTGTGTGTGTGCGCGTGTGCGCGCGCAGCCTGTGCCTCTGTCAGATCGTGAGGTGGTCTCCAGGCTCAGGAACTGTCTCCTGGCTCTGGCCAATCAGAAGGTGCTGCTGTTCGATACCAGTGTGCTCTACTGCTATGAGGCGTCACTGCAACACCAGGTCTCAACACACTCCTGTCTGTCTGTCTGTCTGTCTGTGTGTCTGTGTGTGTGTGTGTGTCTCTCTATCTCTGTGTCTTTGTGTCTGTCTGTCTCGGAGCGTGTGTGTGTGTGTGCAGCTCTTCATCCCCAGTGTCTCTGCTGTTCTCCAGATTAAAGACATCCTGAAGCCGGAGATCATGGAGGAGATTGTTCTGGAAACACGGCAGCGTCTGATGGAGCACGAAGGCTGAAACATAACTCTATATATAATAAATATAACACACACACACACACACACACACACACACACACACACACACCCTCTTGTTCATATTTTGCAATAAATTTATTTTAGAAAACTAAAGCCTGTTATTGTGTGTGATGCTCATTACTCACCCTGAGCAGTGCTGGAAAACAGACATACACTTTCATGGTGTTTTTATTCCTGCTATTGAAGGCAGCGGCAGCATTCTTCAGAGTATCTTATTTTGTGTTTGACAGAAGAAACTCATAAGTGTTTAGAAGCTAAGGAGTGTGAGTAGGGAGGATTGGGGCAGCACGGTGGCTCAGTGGTTAGCACTGTGGCCTCACAGTAAGAAGGTCTCTGGTTCGAGTCCCGGCTGGGTCAGTTGGTGTTTCTGTGTGGAGTTTGCATGTTCTCCCCGTGTTGGTGTGGGTTTCCTCCGGGTGCTCCGGTTTCCCCCACAGTCTAAACACATGCGCTATAGGGGAACTGATCAACTAAGCTGGCCGTAGTGTACACTGAAAAAAATAACTCAAGATTTACTTTAAAAATCCTCATAACAATTTGAACAAACTAATTTCTAATATATTATACTGTCTTATATCGGGTTTATTTACTTATAATTTTATAAACAGGAAAATATGAAAAGATGATCGGGCCTGACTCCGCATGAATGCTGTTCTTCAGCAGGTTCCTGCTCTGCAGAACTTAAAAACATACAGACACACTTGCCATCTCTCTAACACATGAGAACAGTACAAACAATCACCAAACATACAAAGCAGAGGGAGGCAGGCTACAGCGATAGTTGAACAGCAGATGATGAGCATGGGGTTTTTAAAAAGTCTTAATGTTGCTATTGCTTTTAGATGTTGTGGGATCTCATTCCAGGCTTTTGTGAATACACAAATAAAAAAGATCAGTGTTGCCAACTATATCATATGAAAAGTAGCTCAAGCCTGCCCGAAAAGTAGCTAAATGCTGCAAGATGACATCACGCACTAATTTGCATATCAGTGATGTCATCATGTAGTATCTGACAAGCGTAAGCCCATAATGTCTCTACTCTCTGAGGCGCCGTGTGTTCTACTATAGTAAAACATTACATCCAGATGAACAATAAATAGGTTCTTATTAACATATTACTTTGCGTGACGACATCTTTACGTAGTATACAAAATAATGAATGTTTTCTCAAATTAACTGTCCATCTCAGCAAAAACATCATGTGAAATATATCCATTTAGATTTGTATGAGGAATAGAGTTGACTATTTGTAAAAGTAATACAAACACTTTTCGGTAAGAGATGTTTCTGTTTAAATATAACGCTGATAATGAACAGTTAACTTCTTTAAAATAAGCACAGCTTGTGTACTTACTCTTTTAAACTTGTGAAATTAACACATCTGTTAAAGTGACAACAATTATAGCACGATTGGAGTTTATTGCTACCTAAATGACCAACAATTATACATGTTAACAAATATCAGCAAATTAACAGTTATGAAAAACAATCTGAGCTAGCAATTTAACTTGAATGTGATACCTGTGTGCTGAGAGAAGACTGAGAACACTGAGAAAGATCTCTGTCCATAACCGTTTTTAAAAGCCGGTAATGGCAAACATCTGTTATAATGAGCTTCAATGCACTTGTCAATATCCAGTGAAATTTACTTCATTTATTTAGGAGTGTTAGGTTAAACACTGAGTAAATGTTAATCGATTATCTTTACTTTTGTGTCTATATTTATTTAAATGAACCAAGTAATGTCATTTTCTTGTTTTAGCTGAGGGAACTTTGCTTATATCAACTTATATAAATCTTATTAGTTATAAATTAGTACATTTGGTGCAACTTGGGTTCATTAAAACACACATTTCTACTTATAATGTGTTATTTCACTTTATATTAAGCACATTTATTTAGCAAAAGCACATTTACTGTATTAATGTAATGATGTCAGCGCTAGTGTTAGCACAGCTATGATTTTCTGAGTGAAGTGTCAAACATTGACACCAAGACCCAAAGCATGAGTGCTGCTCTTCTGCAACCTTAAGACATACTCAACACTCTTCTTCATCTATAAACTAATGATGATCGAACTCTAGCAAGTCTTTCTCTCAAATTTAAACACCAGAGATTGCTCAAAATACTTTTATTTTAATTCAATCCCTTGTAAACATATCCATTATTAAATCTTACTTAATATTACTCGGTGTGCCACGATTAGAAAATATTCAAACATTACGAGTAAATGAATATTAATATTCAGCTCTTTCCACTCATTTCATTTATTACATGAAGTAAGTGTGAAAATATTAAATATGTGCTTGGAATATTCTAGTTATCCTTGACAAAATTACAAGAATTACGAGAGTCAATTATTAGATTTGGCTACACTAAAAAGTCATTTCTTTCAGTGTGTGAATGAGTGTGTATGGGTGTTTCCCAGTACTGGGTTTCAACTGGAAGGGGATCCGCTGTGTGAGACATGCTGCAATAGTTGGCGGTTCATTGCGCTGTGGCGGCCCCTGATGTATAAGGGACTGAGCTGAGGGGAAAACGAATGAGGATTTGTTTATTTCTGTGTGAACTGACCCTTTAAGTGTGTTTCTGAAGCTGCGGTGTGTGCTTGTTCCTCTAGGGGGCTTCAGTGATCACACTATTTCTGGATTAACAGAATGTATAGATTATTTACATCAACATCAAAATGTTTGTTTCATACAGGAACAGCAGCGTTTTTATTTTTGATATATTTATTATTTATTTATTATATTAGAAACAACAACAATAGATATACAACACTAACAAGACATCCAAATAAAAATAAAATACAAGTTTTCGCTTGTTGGCGGAAGAGCGGCGCGCGTGACGTCACGGGCGCAGCTCGCGTGCGCGAACATGGCGGTTCCTGCGACGACGAACGACTCGAGGAAAAGTGCTGAAAGTTATGAAATATTAGTAAGACATGACGAGAACTAGCATTAAAACACTGCGGGGGAACCGAGCGGGTGTCCGGTGAGCAGAAGAGCCCGACAGCGGAGACACACAGCTGGCTAGAGGAGCGTTTATATCCGCCTCAGAGAGAGAAGTGCACGCGGAAGTGACGAGACTTTACCAACTAACCAGAACTCAACACCGCAGTCAAAGGCAAGAGTTAAATCTGCACAGAACAGCCTGGAGGGATTCCGTGAGATCCACACACTTTATTAATGACTTTAATGAGCATCAGGAGACACACAATCTCATCTGTTTGCTGAATGACACCACGATCACAACTAACGTGAACTACCCCTCCAGTGGTTAATAATTATAATAATAACTGTAATAATGATGGTTATTGCCAGTTCCGTGCACATCGGAGCGTCTGAGATCATCGCCGACCCCTCTGATGTGCTAATATGTTCTAGTTTGAGAGTTTGATGTTGACGTGACGTCAGAATGATTGACAGCTCCTCAGCAGCAGCGCACTCAGTGATGTTCACGCTGACTCCCAGTGAATGAGGATGACTCTGTTATACATCCCACAGTGCCTTAAAAACACGCCTGAGATCTGATCTGCAGTCAGACTGGCACATGCATGACTGGCACAGAGGAGTGTGTGTTTTCAGGCTCCTCCAGCTGATCTCCTGCGCTGTGTGTTCTTATGGGGCAGCAGCCAGGAAAGTTGGTGGGTGAGCAGAGGAGACCGAGCCTGCCGGCGCTGCCCTTCATCAAGGCCGCGGGGAGGAGAGAGACGCCCCGGCACGGAGCACCGCACTGCAATGTGTTCACGGTCCACGGTCAGTCCCAGATCCAGCACACATGACCAGCACACCGCTTTCACTCATCACTCAAAGGGGCAGTTCACTCACAAATGCACATTTGGGTACATTTAGGATAAGGGGAAGCCAAGCCACCCTCTCAGAGATCCCCGGGGCTCTGCAATGATTGTGGAAATTCCAAATCAAACCAAAACAAACAATTACAATTGGCAGAGCTTCAGAATTAATTAAATAATAGTAAAATATAGAACATTTAGGCCTTGATCACAACGAATGCACTGTTTATAGTGAGAGGTGCCATTTTTTGAATGGTTTTCTATTGGCCGCGAGTGTTTTGTGCACTGCTTAGGGGCCTTTCACACAAAATGTGCTTTTTTCAGTCAAGTGTACTCCTTTTCTATTGTTTTTCAATGTAAACATGTGC
The DNA here is from genome assembly GCF_903798145.1 of Danio aesculapii. NCBI lineage: Eukaryota > Metazoa > Chordata > Actinopteri > Cypriniformes > Danionidae > Danio > Danio aesculapii. Next base: position 74,134,584 of record NC_079439.1, read on the forward strand.
TTGATGAGGGTGTTTGACTGTTACATTTGCATCTTTTGAAGCATCTCTAGCTGCGTCTCAAATGGCACACTATGCACTCATGCACTATGCGCTTATGCACTTACACACTCAACAGCATAGTATATGTAGTGTCGTCCCAAATGGAGCTCTAATGGTTTTTTACTAAGCAGAAATTCAAACCGTTTCCCTGAAGACGTTTGACGGTTGCCAATTTAGTGAAATAAATGACCAAACTATTATATAATACCTGCATATATATATATATATATATATATATATATATATATATATAACTGCATATATAAATGGCATAAATGGTCATGCCCTACTGAGTCTAGTTTCTCTTGAGGTTTTTAATTCTTCACTTTCGCCAATTGGTGAAGTTGGCTGTCGCCTCTAGCTTGCATGGTTGAGGATCTGTAGAGCTGCGCATCGTTGGATTTGCTCTTCAATATTTGGACTCTCAGTAGTGATTATTAAACCACACTGAACTGAGCTCAACTGAACTGAACTTAAACACTACAAACTGAACTACACTGTTCCTATTTACTGTGACCTTTTATGTGAAGCTGCTTTGACACAATCTACATTGTATACGCGCTATACAAATAAAGGTGAATTGAATTGAATATAACCGCATTCACCATCAGGAGGCGCTATAATTACTGTCTTAGGAGAATTTTGCTTTCACCATCCAAAATAAATAGTTATCCAACATGTGCGCCCGATAGCTCCATCCCTTTCGCTGTGTTTCAATCCTGCGGTCGTTGAGTGCGTGAAGAGTCCATCATTACACACTTCATTTTACCGGCTGAATGAGTGGATCATCCGGGTAATTAAAGTACACTCATTATTTTTTAAGTTTTTAGAGTGAAGCAGGGGCGTTGCTAGACATAAAGCTCTACTGGGGCACCCAACCCCAATATATACCCCAATATATACCCCAATATATACCCCAATGCATACCCCAATATATACCCCAATACATACCCCAATACATACCCCAATACATACCCCAATATATACCCCAATATATACCCCAATATATACCCCAATATATACCCCAATACATACCCCAATACATACCCCAATACATACCCCAATACATACCCCAATACATACCCCAATATAAACCCATATATATATTCCAATATATACCCCAATATATACCCCAATACAGACCCCAATACATACCCCAATATATACCCCAATATATACCCCAATACATACCCCAATATATACCCCAATACATACCCCAATACATACCCCAATACATACCCCAATACATACCCCAATACATACCCCAATACATACCCCAATACATACCCCAATACATACCCCAATACATACCCCAATATATACCCCAATATATATCCCAATATATACCCCAATATATACCCCAATACATACCCCAATATATACCCCAATATATACCCCAATATATACCCCAATACATACCCCAATACATACCCCAATACATACCCCAATACATACCCCAATACATACCCCAATACATACCCCAATACATATCCCAATATATACCCCAATATATACCCCAATACATACCCCAATACATACCCCAATACATACCCCAATACATACCCCAATACATACCCCAATACATACCCCAATACATACCCCAATACATATCCCAATACATATCCCAATACATATCCCAATATATACCCCAATATATACCCCAATACATACCCCAATACATACCCCAATATATATCCCAATATATACCCCAATATATAGCCCAATACATACCCCAATACATACCCCAATACATACCCCAATACATACCCCAATACATACCCCAATACATACCCCAATATATATCCCAATATATACCCCAATACATACCCCAATACATACCCCAATATATATCCCAATATATACCCCAATACATATCCCAATACATACCCCAATATATACCCCAATACATACCCCAATATATATCCCAATACATACCCCAATATATACCCCAATACATACCCCAATATATATCCCAATATATACCCCAATACATATCCCAATACATACCCCAATACATACCCCAATACATACCCCAATACATACCCCAATACATACCCCAATACATACCCCAATACATACCCCAATACATACCCCAATACATACCCCAATACATACCCCAATACATACCCCAATATATACCCCAATATATATATATATAATTTTTTTAATAAATATTTATTCTAAATAAAAGTATTCTTGTTATTATTCTAAATAGTCTTATATGTAACTGGAAAACAATGTTAAGACACAACTGGAGTGATGCTAAGGTCATTTAGGAAATCTTTTGCATGAATATTAATTTAATTTGAATGATATTCTATAAATAATTCAATAAAATACAACAGAAGATGTGTTCTAGGATTATCAGTTGTAGACTTGACACATGGCAGAGAGTTATGTTTATTAAGTCTTTAACTCTCTGACTCCTCATCTCTCCTTTTTGCTTCATACAGAATAAGTCTATGAGAAGGCGTGCTGAGTAAGATCTCCGTCATATTGTTTAAACTTTAGTTTCGTCGACTTGCAAAACAAAAAAGGCTGTTACGCTGTTTTACAACACATGACAAGCAAGTAGCCTGCTTTTTTGGTGCGCATGTTAACTACCGGGACTCGCACCGGCAGAAGAGTAGCGCGTGCGAGAGGCGTGTGCAGGGGCGTAGCAACCGGGGGGGATGGGGGGGATCCGTCCCCCTCACTTTTAGAGACAGACCATTTAGAAACAGGTGATTGATAATTATATGAATGTATGATCTCATACAGCCGTCCCCCCCACTTTTAAAATGTCCGATACGCCCCTGGGCGTGTGGGTTCTCTGCGCACTCGTGGAGATGCGTCGTTTGCTTTTTGATTAAACACACTGCGTTCACCAGCGCTGGTTCAGTTGCACAGAGAGAATAACGTCTTTATTTCAGAATTACCACTCTTAATAAATACACTCACATATGAAGTTAATCATATCTCAATGCATTTACTGGGGCACTGGAGAGTTTCACTGGGGCACGTGTGTGCGTGTGCGCGTGTGTGTGTGTGTGTGTGTGTGTGTGTGTGTGTGTGTGCGTGTGCGTGTGCGTGTGTGTGTGTGTGTGTATGCATGAGTGAGTGTGGGGTCGGTGTGCGTGTGTGTGGGTGAGTGTGTATGCATACATGAGTGAGTGTAGGGTCAGTGTGTGTGTGTGTGTGGGTGAGTGTATGCATGCATGAGTGAGTGTAGGGTCAGTGTGTGTGTGTGTGTGGGTGAGTGTGTATGCATGCATGAGTGAGTGTAGGGTCAGTGTGTGTGTGTGTTTGGGAGGGGGGTGAGTGAGTGTGTATGCATGCATGAGTGAGTGTGGGGTCAGTGTGTGTTTGCGTGTAACAGTGTGTGGGTCAGTGTGTATGTTTGTTTCAGTGTGTGTGTGTGTGTTGTGTTCTCCTGTACACCTGGATCATGTTTCCTCTGCTGCTGAAGCCCTGCAGACGTCCTCGTTTACTGAAGTTCTCCATGTTGAACGAGTGCAGGAACGCACACATATACACACACACACACACACACACACACACACTCCCCTCGCTCAATTGGGAAAGAGTGTTTAATGACAGCGAGAGCCGGTGTACGTCAGCGAGTGGATTATATAAATGATTCTGCATGAGCTCATCTCTGAGAAATGTGCTTCATGTTTCTGCATCTGTCGCCTCCCCCTCCTCACAGAACCTGCCTCTCCGGCCTCGCTGTAGTCTGAGCATATCACAGAACACACTTGCACTTCACTTCTGTAGTGCTCTTCACTATGCGTGTTAATAAAACCCTTAGAATCGCTGAAGTCACTAGTGATCAAGGACCAAACCTCTAGTGTGTGTGTGTGTGTGTGTGTGTGTGTGTGTGTGTGTGTGGTCCTGCAGTGTTTTAAACATTCCTCAGATCATGTGACATGTCCACAACAGCTACATGGCATACCTGTCGACATTGGGATGTGAATATAATGGATATGCCCACTAGGGTTGCGTATCGTTTGGGATTATTATCGATACCGGTGCTAAATCGATACTTCTAAAACGGTACCAGTGCCAAAACAGTGCCTGAACCGAGACTTTTGAGGCACAAAATGATGGTGGATGACTCTAGAAAAATCTTGACACAATCTTTTAAATAATAATTTGAACAGAAGAATAAAATTAAAGTTTAAAGTAAACATCAACTCATATTTTAATAACATTAGCTTACTACTAACCTGTGTTAAGGCTGTCAGCAAAATACTGAGCTCCTTTTCTCTAGGGTTGGGGCTTGTGACTGTGTTTACATGGGTATCAGTGATCTAATGATTATAGGACAATAATATGGTCAAGGTGTTTACATGAGTTGCTTTATTTGCCCTCTCATTCATTTAAAATAATGTTTCTGAACAGTTTCAGGGTTTCCTAAAATAAATAATCATTCTGGAGTCATAATAAGTCGTATATCTTATTGTTTATTTCTGGAATAAAAGCAGTTTTTAATAAAAGAAATTAAGGTCAGTATTATTAGCCTCCTAAAGAAATATTTACTGTATATTTTCTACACAACAAATCAGTACAAAATAATAAGACTAATTATTTCACCTTTCGTAGTTTACTGATTAAGTCTTTAAATGACAGTTTAATCTGAATAAAAGACTATAAAACACCTAAAGGGACTCTGTCTGAATACAGCTGTCTTGCAGAATAACTAGTCAAATGTGATGCGCTGACTGTCAGCATGGGGAAGATAATAAAGCAGATATTAGAAATGAGTTAATCTATTATGTTTAAAAGTGTGCTGTAAATAAATCATGTGTTGAAGACGGAAATCAACAATGAATGAAGGCTAAACTAAACGAGTTGAAGATGACTTACATGAGCGTGACTGAAGACTGCACATGATCTGTGTGTTACAGCTGTTCTTCGGTACTTGCTGACTGTTTGTAAATTCAAGACTGCATTTCCTAACGTTAAACTCCGTACACTAGACTTCTGATTAATAATGGTCTCTGCATAGCCGAGCACTTCCTCTAGTAAAAGTGTTAAATCACTATTATCTGTGTCAATTTGGGCGTCAACCTGTGACGAATGCGGGGAACTAGGCTAATGCGCACAGCACCGTAATGACAGAGAGAGCGAGTGCAAGTGTCACCTAGAGCGCGCAGAGAGAGGCCTCGGTCATATCTCCGCAGTCTGCTACCAATGGCTGATCTCGCTTCTCTGTGGCGTTTTAACACAAAAATACGCGTCCACATTTAGGGGTGGCAGAGGTGGGGCCAAGCTTGTTGACACGGGGACTGGTGGAAGAGTGCTCTTTTAATGGAATTTGATACCACACGTTAAATGGAAAGAAAAAACCCTCCGCATTTCACGACGCAGGTGTCTCCGGTCCTTTTAAGGTTATCAAAAATCACTGTTTACATGGTAGACTAGACTCTAAATCAGAGTATTGTCTAAATCATATTAAAATCGGAGCATTAGTGTCCATGTACGTACTCATTGAAAGTGCCAGAGGATGTCAGAGGCAGTTAAGTTTGCATGTTGATCTGCGTGTTGATCTGCGTGTTCATCTGAAGAGAGTCGCTCTCGCTCACAGAATGCGCTGTACTGTGTGCGTTGTGTGCGTCCGTTCCCTATAAGCAACAGGATCAAACGCCTGACATCGCCTGTCCGTATTCTGCAAAGTTGTTTAGTAATAAATGTTTATAGATGGTGTGACAACGCGCACCGATGTGTGCCTTTGCACTCCTTTCTTACGTCCTTGTCGCAGCACCAGTTTTCAATGGCACAAAATTTCATCAGCTGATTTGATCCGGTACATACCGGTTACAAAAGGGTTTCAGCACCCAACCCTAGTGCCCACCATAATAAAGGATTCCCCAATAACCCCCCCCCCCCCCCCCCCCCCCCCCCAAAACCCCCAAATTACTAAATATGTTCATTTGGAGCTGTTTTGTTCTAAATAATCAGTTAAACAGTCAGTAATGTGTTTTATTATTATTATTTACAAAAAAAAAATTAAATAGTATACATTAGCAGCAAATACATTAGCAAACAGTTCAGCTTATTAAAATTATTATCTATTATAATGAAATACAATCAAGCTATCAAATCTCATGAGCCGTTTCTTCACTGTATAACTCACACATTCTGATTGAAGAGCAGCGAATGAATCTCTTATTTATTTAGATTTCACTTTAAAAATGCACAGATCTGACGTTATAATGAAAGCTTTCGACTGCTTTCCTAACTTTTCATGCTCATTTAGGACGAAATTAGTTGTGTTTGAAAACTACACCAAGGTCGAGATCATTAGATGTTATTATTATTAATTATGTGTATATGTCTGTTTAAACGCACTCAAAACCCAGACTTTCACTCCGCTTTAAATCGCATGAACAGAATCCATTTGGGAAGCAGCGTCTGTTTATCACTATGGAGCGCGTCAGCTGACAGTTACGCACCACTATATGACTGTTGAGGATTGCATATAAAGGCGAGACGGCACCTGTAATGAAAAGGAAAGGGAATCCTGCTGTTTTTATATTTATTTCAAAGTGTTTTCATGCCTAAACAAAGCGAAAGCGCAGAACAGACTCACATTTAAGAGCAAAGGGCGGCCCCTGGTGGTTCGGCAGTATGGGTTGCGTATAGGGAGGATCGGCTCTTTAATGTTTATTAGCCACCCTTCAGAGAAAGACTGAAAACACTGGAGAAATACGGGATGATAGTGGGATAGAACTGTAAAATACAGGAGAATCCCAGGAAAAACATGAGTGTTGACAGGCATGGTACACGGGTATTTCATGTAAAATTTGCACGGTGGTGAATGTTGAGGCATTGCATGTTCTCCTGTGTTGGCGTGGGCTGTATCCTTATTTACAAAAAAAACTAAACTAAAACTAAGCAACTTCAGCGAACGAGTAAATCTGCCTCTAAACACTAATTAATATGAGCTGAATTTAAAAACAAAAAGTCAAAACGAAATAAAAAGTAAAACTAATGAAAAATCCAAACTTCTAATAAGCTTGGTATGTGTGTACACCGAGCTCCTAAAACCATAAAGTCCGTGTGTGTTTGTTCACACCTCTGATTCTGATCCTAAAGTGCAGGTGAAGAGATTTGTGTTTGTTTTAACTGCGAGAGAAAGCGTGAGGAGGAGCTTGAGAAACTGAAGGACAAAGGCAGATTCCAGTTACCGGCGTCAGGCTTCAGAGAGTGGGCGGAGCCTCGGCTATGATGTCATCGGCTCCGGAGCCCCATCCTGAAAGGGCCTCTTTGTTGGCACAGATCAGCACGAGCTCCGCTTATCCTGAAGACCGTCTCACACACGACAGCACCATGAAAAACACAACACAGAGCACTTTTTAGGGAACGTTTAGTGTGTGTGTGTGTGTGTGTGTGTGGGAGGGTGGATGGAGACGACTGAACTAACGACGACTGAGAAAACTGGAAAAAATGGAGTCTCAAACTTTGGAGAAGCTCAGCCGAGGACCGCGGGTTTAAGATGACACTTTGGAAATCAGTGTCGAAAATATCTAGGAAATCTGCCTTGATCTGTACGTGACTTGAGCTACGCCCGAAAAACTTCCTGGATAATAAAAGAGGACAACAATCGGACGTGTTGGGAAGCAAATGAAAATGTTGGAGATTTGTCTAAAATTGGTGGGCTGTAAATCCAAAAAAGGTCTTTCTTCGTCCTCCAGCTGTTACTTGGAAGGTAAGCGACATCTGCAGTGACGAACGTGTGTGTGTGTGTGTGTGTGTGTGGGGAAGAATGTCAATTATAGAGCAGCAGATGATCGGATGGGTCGGGGTTGATGGTCTCGTGAAAATCACAGGCCTCGCTGCTGTTTCTGTGTGTTTGGAAAGTGGAGGAGGGGGAAAGCGAGAGAGCAGAGCCAGACACACTGGACGAAGGAGAGGAAAAAGCGAGGGAGGAGGAGAGAAAAAACGCGAAACCTGACTCCTGTCTGGAGGATCCTGCAGTTCTGTGTGTGTTTTTGTGTGTGTGTGTGTGTGTGTGTGTGTGCGTGTGTGCGTGTGTGTGCGTGTGTGCGTGTGTGCGTGTGTGTGTGTGTGTGCGTGTGTGTGCGTGTGTGTGTGTGTGTGTGTGTGTGTGTGTGTGTGTGTGTGTGTGTGTGTGCATCTGCAGCTTTTTAGTTGAATGTCCTATTAAATTAAAATAACGTGTTTTTCATGTATTAATAAAAAATAATATCAAAAATAGTATAATTTTTAATTAATAATAATAATAATTAATAATTTTAATTAATTAAAAATAATTAAACACTGTCTTTTATTTATTTTTTATTTAGGAACTTTTAATGTGTTCTAAAGAAAACAAAACATACAAAATTATATAAAAGAAATGATAATAAATTATAATTTAAAGTATATAATAAATAAATGCATGTACATACGCTAGGGCTGCACGATATATGGTTTCAGCATCGATATCGCAATGTGTGCGTCCGCAACAGACACATCGCAAGATATGCAATGTTGAGTTGGGATTCTAGATCAGTGGTTCTCTACTGGTTTGGCCATGAGACCCACATTTTCACATGGTCATCAAGCTGCGACCCAAATTTTTTAGGAACTATAATATAATTTTAGGAATTATAATTAATTTGTATTTATTTGTTAACATTCACAAGTAGTGACAGATAAACCATAAGAAAATCACCAAGAATTACAAATAAACAATATTTTATTGCTGTCATTTAACAAAATGGATGCACTTGTGATGCCCTCAGCTCTTGGAGTCGTCTTTGAAAGTAGTCCACAGGTTTGTCCTCACAGCCGGGATGTTTGGCTTCTAAATGTCGCACCTCACTACATATGACACACCGAGGTTTTAAGCCTTTTTTGTCATCAATATATGTTAATCCATGCTTTACACATTCGGTGTCGTACTTGCGCTTCGACATATTTGTTGCTATAATTAAATTAAATTTCACATGTCAAACGGTACCGTTGTTGTGTGCGCATTTCAAAATAAAAGTCCAGTATAAGCAAAATAAGTTAAAAATGAAACTGTTGTTTTTTTGACCACACACTCCGCGACCCACTGAAAATGACCCACCAGTTGAGAAACACAGTTCTAGATGACCAGAAACCAAAACGCATGAGATTTGTGGAAACTTAATAGAGGAAAAGTTAATCATCTGCGTGTGTTTTAAGAGAGTTTAAAATAGCGCATAAAAGAACGAATTATTTAGTCGAATTATACAGGATGAAGACTATGCAATGTTATTTTAGGCCTACATTTATTATTGAATTTCTGTAGCTGAATAGTGTCTCCAGAAAACCACAAAGCACCGTTTGTTTCACTTTAATATTTGCTCCATTGTGTTTATTTATGTTTATAATATGTATATAATAAATTACATTAAAATATATTTATATTTCACTGCCCAACAAGACCCGATCCATCTAAATGAACGACTTTCCAAATAGAGCTATTTAAGTCATTGAGTGACATTGTGTTTATATCGCAATATATATCTCACAGGATAAAAATATCACAATCTCAGATTTTTCCAATGTCGTACAGCCCTAATATGCACATAGCTATGAAAACAATAGTATATTAATAGCAGGTGATACAAGACAGAAGTGATATGAACAGAAGATTCATGTTAGCTTACATATTTTGACAGACGTTTTGACAGACTTTTCAGGTTTTCTTTTAATCATGTAGATTAACTTTTCTAATGCCAAACAATGAGAATTCTTGCAATCATTGTTTGAAAGGAGGGCTTTCTGTATTCTTCCAGTAACGAGTTATTATAAATTTTGCATGTAATAAACAGAATATCAACAATAGTGTCAGTATGTTCATCATAATAATATCTATATTCTCAAAATAGTGACAATTCACATTTAGAAGACGTAAACATTTATATTATTTTGATGTCGCCTCATTCTTTAGTTTCTCATCTAATTTATTATTTTATGACTCTCTGAAATGGACCATTTAGAGCTTGGATGCATCTGAAACTTAATTAAAATTAAATAAAACACGGTAAATAGTAAAAAGCCTATGCTAAATAAAAATAAAGAAATAAACACTGAAGTGCACAACAAACTACACGTGTATTAAAGGTTATGTGAAGGTGATATTAAAGTCTTGAAATTAGAAATACGTTTATTTTAAATGTTTGTTTCAGCATGCTAGTCTTAAGGATATCTATAATCTGGAGTCTCCAGATCTGTCAAACTTCACATGTAGAAGATATAAACCTGATTTAAACATCCACAGTCTGCAGTTTGTCTCCTCCACCTTATGGATCAATTTTTTTTTGCCTTCACATCATACTTCAGTTTCTCATTAAATCTTCTGACCAATCAAATGCTCTCTAGTGTCTGACATGCCCCGCCCCCTTCTCATTTGCTGTTCATTTGATGAGCTTGAGCTTGACTACTCTCACTGGCAGAGCTGTGAGAAACAACATGCTATTGGCTGATTTTTAAAAGGGGGAGGAGCTACTCTGTCCCACCCCCTTCATGTTTCAGTTGAGTTACGTCAAACATCGAATTAAAAATGCGTATTTTAAAGCACTTAACTGGACTTTTAATTTCAGATTATCAGTGCATAGGGCTCGACGATATGACAACCTCGTATTGTTTGGTCATCATAGACCCTTTTCAAAATAACGTCACTTCACTTCCGCCTATCGGCAACGCAGTGTATTTTTAGTTCCAGTTTACCTTCGAATGAATGGGAGACTTCTCTGTAAAATTAGCTAATAAACATATTAACATTGCACGATCTGATTTAAGACTATTATTGGTATTGGGCATGTTTCTCTTTCAACACTGACCTGCTGTCTGAGTTTTAAGTTATTAAGAACAGGAATAAGCTATTGTTTATCAAGGGAAGCATATGCTTGCAACCTTTTGACTTATTAACTAAGTTTATTTCCTCAATAATGGATTTATTGTTACTTTAATGCTGCTCTGAATATAAAATTATATTATCTGTTGTATGTAAATGTTCCAGCAGGAGTGCAATTCTTTATTAAATCTTCTTATATTACCTGCTAAGTATGTCTATAAATGCAATCAGTTTCATAATTTATTATTTATTGATCCGTTAATGTTTTGTTTATTTTCTCCATTTGAATTAATTAATTTTGTCCTACCGCCACCTTTTGGGTGGATTTAATTTGATATCTGTACTATCTTTTAATTAATTAATGTTACAAATAATTTCATAATCTAATAACACAGAATTAAAATTAACAGGTAAAGATAATGTTGAAAGGCTAATTAAATCATCTATAATCTAAGTCACAGCTCTCAAACTGGATTCCTGGAGGGCCGCAGCTCTGCACAGTTTTGCTCCAACTCTAATCAAACACAGCTGATTAGACTACTCGAGACTATTATGCAGGTGTGAGTTGGAGGTGGTTGGAGCTAAACTATGCAGAGCTGCGGCCCTCCAGGAATTGAGTTTGATACCAATTAATCCAAGCCTTCTGAATGCTGGTATTTCTATTTCCTAAATCTCCATAATATTTGACTGGCCCAAACATGCTGCTGGCTGTTGAATGGTACAGTTCTGTAATACCTGTGGAGAGTCCGTCACGCTCAAACATTGGTCCACATGCCAGTGTCAGAGGTCAGATGTTCAGATGAGTTTTCTTTAGGCAGCTTATATGTCAAATAATGACTGAAATCACACTGTTGGGTCATTAGATGTCTTTTGAATGCGTGTGTTAATTCGTGATGTATGGAAAAAAGGTTTCTGCTACTCATCTGAATTTATAAAATACTCATTTATGACACATATTAAAGTGAATTCACTATAATAATATGATGCACACTACAATCTCTGGACTTTTACCATTATTTTAAGAATTTATGAGAAAAATCTAATTTTAGGCATGGACAAAAATACCATGAAATATGAGGAGGATATAAACAAATCTTAAACTGCTCTTAAAATGACAATAATATCACATATCGCAGTTATGTTATCAAAAATAATTCATCCCTACAGGCCTAGTCACCATTGATGATGATGATGATGATGATGATTTCACTGTACAAGTGTGACTCCTCATGGAGCAATGACTGTAAAAACTGTAAGATTATAGAAAAAGACTCATCATAGGGTCAGATCTCCCAAAATCTGAATTTGCCCATGATTTATTCTCCCTCAAGACGTCCTACGGTCATGTGAATAAGTTTTGACACCCTATTAAATTCAAATATCAGTGACATTTAATCACATTTCTTAAGTGTGACGTCATGTGAAGCGGCTTCCGTGTCCAAGCGGGGGGCATATCAAACGGTAATTATAAACGTGTAAATGCATAATTATTTAGGTGTATATGACTTTTTATATGAATTATTATAGTCGAATCCTTGTCTTTTTTACCTTCTGGCTCTTTCTAGCTCTGCAAGCGCTCGTGTTTTGAGTGAGAAATTAGTGTTTTCTTTAAGTCAAAAAGTCACGTAAATATACTATACCTCTAGGATCTAGTAAATCATGGGCTAATTTATACTAACTATTAACTTATACATGTATTATTAATTAATATTGAACTATACACACAACCTAAAACAGTCTTTTACATAAGACAGAACAATATTGTGTGAGAAATTGTGCATTTAAGGTTGAAGAAAACAATAGTGCTGCATGATTTATGGTTCATTCACAGGTAAACAACACAGGTTTGTCCTTGTAAGATGGAGTTTAAGTGTCTGGTGCATATGGAGAGAAGATTGTATCTACAGGTGGTTTGTCAAGCGCACTCACCTGTGTGAGGCAAACTCAGAAATGCACAATGTTTTCACAGAGATATGGAGTGATTATCTGGTGCTCGTGTGTGAAATGTGTTGGTTGGTGTTGTTCATCTTCAGTGTCTGTTCTTCCCACAGAGTCTCGGCCGGATTTCGATCCTCCTGGTCTTTCAGAAGCAGCGCGCTGGAACTCCAAAGAGAACCTGCTGTCGGGACCCAGCGAAAATGACCCCAATCTGTTCGTGGCGCTGTACGACTTTGTGGCGAGCGGCGACAACACTCTCAGCATCACTAAAGGTGAGACACACCATCATAATTCTGCTGGACAAACACACTTTTAAAATGTGTATTATTCCAGGCTTTCGATGGGAATAGCTGTCAGTGTTTCTGTTATAATCTGGTGCAAAATGCAGCTGAAACACAATTATAGTAGATGTAGATTATAGTAGACTCTGTAGATGGTGAATAATATTTTCCAGTACAAATTCTGTTTCTAAACATCCTTAAATCAAGATGATATTTGAGGGAAGAGATCACAAAACTTGTTCCTGGAGGGCCGGTGTCCTGCAGATTTTAGCTCCAACCCTAATCAAACACACCTGAACAAGCTAATCAAGGTCTTACTCTGTATACTTGAAACACCCAGGCAGGTGTGTTGAGGCAAGTTGGAGCTAAACCATGCAGGGAACCGGACCTCCAGGAATGAGATTGGTGACCCCTGCTTTAGGGATTAGGGCTGTGCAATATATTGTTTCAGCATCGATATCGCAATGCACAAATCTGCATTGCAAGACATCAAGCAATTTCAAGTGAATTTTACATTTTACATTTAGTCATTTAGCAGACGCTTTTATCCAAAGCGACTTACAAATGAGGACAAGGAAGCAATTTACACAACAATCGCTCTTAGGGATGGAACCACGAGGTGACGTTTATGCACAGAACGCAAGTTTCTGGAGGGCACATATATCTGCAGAAGTGAGAGCAGATAAGAAGGAGCAAAGCCAGAGGTCGCTTTGTAAGCAAACATCAGAGCTTTGAATTTGATGCGAGCAGCAACTGGCAGCCAGTGCAAACGGGTGAGTAGCGGAGTGACATGTGCTCTTTGGGTTCATCAAAGACCACTCGTGCTGCTGCGTTCTGAAGCAGCTGAAGAGGTTTGATAGAACTAGCTGGAAGCCCGGCTAGTAGAGAGTTGCAATAGTCCAGTTTGGAGAGAACAAGAGCTTGAACAATGAGTTGAGCTGTATGTTCAGATAGGAAGGGTCGGACCTTTCTGATGTTGTAGAGTGCGAATCTGCAAGATCGAGCAGTTCTAGAAATGTGCTCAGAGAAGTTTCAACAAGAATGGTTGCTCCGTCCATCTGGATTGAAAAGTTAAGGTGTAGAGTCGGGTTGGCAGAAACTTCAAGCATTTCCGCTTTCGCCAGGTTAAGCTGAAGATGATGATCTTTCATCCAGTTTAAAACACTTTAAAGTTTGCCACTTTAACAAACATTAATTGGTAATATATTTATACAGTGTAGACTATAGAGGGTTAATTTATGTTTGATTACTGAATTTCTGTTCCTCAACCATGCAGCGCTGTTTATTTCATTGTTCTCTTTGTTCTGCTTTAATTTATTTTATTTATTTATGTAATTTTGCTAATTTTATGCTGATGCATTCCAGTTAAATCATCCTAATTTCCTTAAAATCATCCTAATCAATGTAAAATTAAGATTTTTTTCCAAATAGTCATCTTGTGGAATTGTTCATATCGCAATATAAATCACAGAAAAACTTAATATTGCAATGTCAGTTTTATCCAAAATAGTGCAGCTTTACTTGAGATGCAAAGTTTTGAAATAAAGTCAGGATTTAATATAGAAAACTTTTGATATTTTAATGGAATAAATATAAATATAAAGAAATGCTGAAGTTGAAGCTAGTGAACGTGAATTTAAACGCATCTTAGTGAAATCTTTGGACATTTGCTCTGGATTAATATTTTTTAAAAATACTGATAAAGAATTGTTCACAGCAGGTGATTAAGTGTATTGTAGTGTTTGGGAACATTGTGTGTTTTTGTTATGAAGCTATTTTTGTTGTTTTTTATATTGGAGTTTTTATTTTTGCTCCTCTCATGTCTGAATTTGCTTCTATAATACATGCATCTTAATATATTTGTCTTTTTATAGAGTAGGAAAAGCAAACGTTATGTCTGTATTCTAGTGTTTTTGTAGCTACGGTTTTTAAAATAAAATAAAGGACATCATGTTTGCAAAGTAAATAAAAAGGTAATAGTAATGCGCCCAATAAATGTACATTTACAGATCAAATCAAGAGACTGTCTTACCTTCAAATGTTTTTTAGTTAGTGTTGAAATGTCCTTAATGCATCTCCATACAGTAAGAAACTCGTGCAGTTTTGACTCTGTGTCCCTCAGATGTTGTAGTTCTGCTGCTGCTGTTTATTTCTGCTCTTTGTTTACTGCGTTTATTAGCAGCAGTCTGAGGTCACGTGTCTGACTGGAAATCCACATTTGTGCTGGATTTCATCTCCTCCTCTTCCTTCATCTTGCACAACATGTCAGATTTCCCCCAAAACTGGGAGAGGAAGAGCTGCGGCACATAGATAATCATATTATCAGAGGTTTTACTTAATTCTTAATTAATATTATTACATATAAGAGGCTAGTACACACTGTAGGAAGAACTAAAACAACCTTAAACTGTATACTGACTACATACTGTTGATTTAACACTGACAGGCATTCCTGACTGCTGCTGGTTTTCCCTGTAGAGGGTCATTTTTACTGTTGATCATTGGTGCATGTGTATCGTCATCTGTAGTATGATGTTATATTGCTGAACTGACCTGCTGACTGGCTCTTCTGCAGGAGAGAAGCTGAGGGTTCTGGGATACAATCACAATGGCGAGTGGTGCGAGGCGCAGACCAAGAACGGGCAGGGCTGGGTGCCCAGCAACTACATCACGCCCGTCAACAGCCTAGAGAAGCACAGCTGGTACCACGGGCCGGTGTCACGAAACGCTGCAGAATACCTGCTGAGCAGCGGCATCAACGGCAGCTTCCTGGTGCGGGAGAGCGAGAGCAGCCCGGGGCAGCGCTCCATATCACTGCGCTATGAGGGACGAGTCTACCACTACCGCATTAATACAGCCTCAGACGGCAAGGTCAGACGAGTCTACCACTACCACACACACACATACATGCACATTTACACACATGCACACATACAGTCTTGCACACACTCATGCATTTTCACACTCAAACACAGACATGCATGCACACACACACACATGTATGCACTCACACACACACACATCCACATACACGCACATACAAACATGGAAGGACAGACATGCACATTCACATGCACATACATGCACACACACTCTTGCACACTTGCACACACTCATGCACTTTCACACTCAAACACAGACATGCACGCACACACATACTTGTACACACACTCAAACACTCACACATGCACACACACATACAAACAAGTATGCACTTACTCAAATGCACACATACACATAGACACACACATGCACACACTCGCGTTCACACTCAAACCACATGCAATAATCTAACATGCAGATATAAATAGGTGAATGGAATTATAGCTAGTGTCTCAGAGATGATGAGTTCAGCCCACGAGCTGCTCGTCCAGCAGATATGTGTGTGTGTGTGTGTTGTTGCATTCCTGCTGCACGCTGAAGACCGCTGCACTCATTCCTCACATGCCTGACGCACCCCTCACTGTACAGACATTCACAATAGCAGCGACAAGATCACACTCGGCTTATTGGAGAAAAATCAACTGCAAAACATTAAAGAGCAGCTATTATGCAGAAATCACGTTCAGACGGGGTTTAAACACAGTTGTGTGTGAATATAACCAGCCTCTGCTAACCCTAACCCTAAATATACATACAAATATATATATATATAGTTTTCTAATTGGCTTGATGTACTTTATATTGTTATATAAAACTGTTTGATTGAAGTTTTTGATTTTCAAATCTAATAATTTTGAGACTCAGTGTTTAAAACCTAAACCAGTTCTTCACTGTGTGTGTTAACTGACTGTGTGTGTGTGTGCAGCTGTACGTGTCGTCTGAGAGCCGCTTTAACACACTAGCAGAGCTGGTTCATCATCACTCCACGGTCTCTGACGGTCTGATCACCACGCTGCATTACCCCGCGCCCAAACGCAACAAACCCACCGTCTACGGCGTCTCGCCAAACTACGACAAGTGGGAGATGGAGCGCACAGACATCACCATGAAGCACAAGCTGGGCGGAGGGCAGTACGGGGAGGTGTACGAGGGCGTGTGGAAGAAATACAGCCTCACCGTGGCGGTGAAAACACTGAAGGTCAGAGACAGATGCGATTGCAAACACATGATCCACAGTAAAAAGGGCACATCTTAATCTCAACAGGGAAAACCAGCAGCAGTCAATGCATGATTATCTGCTGTCATGGCTTTATAATCAATAAATGTGATTATAATGGAGGTCAATAGAGCAGAAACAGCAGCAACATCACCAAAGGGGAGTCAATCTGAACACAGTGTTGATGAGTTGATGAAAACTGTCATCATTTCCCCTAAATATGAGTCAGAATAAGATTTATCAGCACAAATCATCACATTTACTGAAACACAGAGAAAGATGAGGCTAAAGTAAGACTCTAAATCAGCCCAGAGTGGATGAAAACAACCCAACAGCACACACGGGGTAAAATAACCTGCTCTGACCCTACTCACCTGTCATCTTGAATTTCTCATGATAAGTAGGTATGACAAGATCTAGGGAAGGAACTGTTACCGATCTGATGTTGTAATTCAACGTTGCTGTTTCTGGGTAGAATGTGACCCAGCCACAAAGGGGTTAATTACTAGTTACTATTCACAGTGTTAATTGCTCAGTGCACCAGTTTAGCAGATGCAAACAACAGTACACAATAATAAGGAAATAAACAAAACTATTGTTAGTTGCAGCCATAGTTTCTAATTTCTGTAGAACACAAAAGAAGATGATTTGAAGAATGTTCTTTTGACTGTATCAAATTCTGTTTTTATCGTTTTATCATGATATTAAGCTGCAAAAAAGGTTTCTGTGTATTTTAGGTTACTATTATACAACAGAGCAGATGGATGTGTTCAGAATTCAGACGCACGGTTAAACACTTCTGTTTCAGGGAAAAAAGCTATATATAGAAAACACAACTAAGCCTCTGTAGCTCCGCCCATGTCCCACCTCTTTTGCCCATGTTTGGTTGTCCATGAGTGACTCACTGTCAAGATGTCAGTGACAGGCTCCTCCCACTTCTGGGTTCAAAAAGGCTTCTTGTTTTACATTCTCTTATCGTGATGCAGAAGTTGAGAGCGAGTGCAATAGAACATAACTAAAGTTTAGCTTATAAATCAAATGCATGTGTGCTCTCGTGCAGGAAGACACCATGGAGGTGGAGGAGTTTCTGAAAGAAGCAGCAGTGATGAAAGAAATCAAACACCCAAACCTGGTGCAGCTCTTAGGTGAGTTACAGCAAACTGAACATGAATAATTAATGAATATGTAAATCAGACACACAGCACGAGTGATGAAGCTCATCTTTTTTAATATATATGCTTTATTTTTTAATTAAACATTGTTGTTTTAGTATATAGAGTGAACATATGCAGATTTCTGTAGCATAAACACAGCCAGGTTTTGTTTATAGGGCACCCTTATTAAAGTGTTAAAAGCTTTGATTAAGGAAAAAACTATATAAGGAAAACACGCCTCAGCATCTGTAGCTCCGCCCATGTCCCGCCTCTTGCCCATTTTTGTCCACGAGTGACTCACTGTCAAGATGTCAGTGTCAAAAATTAACAAAATGAAGTCTCATAGAGAAACGAAAATCAATTCTTATGGATGAGTTAAAGAGCAGTCTTGAGGTTAAGTTTGAAGTTAATAATAATAATCCTGTTTTATTCAGTAATTTTCCCTCTTTTTGTAATTCTTATGGAAAAGTTCATTTTTCCAGGTAACACATTAGATTATAGCATAAATGAGTTTATCCCCCTCAGATCACTCTTATAAATTAATATTTTCTCCAAGATGCTTTACAGTAATATATTTGTGCATATTCATCAGATTAGTCAGTACCAAAGACAAAACTGAACTAAGCTAAAAACAAAAAACTGAAGATCACAGTCCAAAAATTAGCACATACAAATGAATATCTCTGGGAAAAATATTAAACAAAATTTTAATAAACAAGAGAAATCAAGAGAACATTTTGTTGAAATAATATTTCTGTTTTTATTAATTTCGTTTAAAGTTTTTTATTAATTTTCTATTCCTAAAGGTGTTCGGTGGCCAAACTCTGTTTAATAAAATTTGTTTAAATAAAAATGTAAACAAAACCGGTTTAATAAAACTGTTTTGTTTAAACATTCACTGAGAAATAGATGAAAATGTTAACTTTCAAAAAGCTGCGTACATGAGTATGCTGAGCACTATATATTTATATATATATATATATATATATATATATATATATATATATATATATATATATATATATATATATATATATAACACGAGCATTTATAGCAATTAATATAAACAAATATAAATATCCCGCTCACTTTCTGATCCTTGTCTACCAAGTTCTCTTACACCCCTTTGATTGGTCACTCCCTCAACAAAAACAGCTGTGATTGGCTCTTGCGCGCTGCGCTCTTTACAGATGAGTGACTCTGATAAGCAGCAGGCGGCAGCGGCGATCACAGCTGATCCATGATAGACACGGTGGAGAAAACTCTGCAGGCACGCGCTCATGTCTGTATCCAGAAGTATCGCTGTAAAACAGCCGAGAGGAGAGGAAAAGTCACGCCAGCAGGTTAAATGGGCCCACAGTGAGAGAGAGAGAGAATGGAGTACTTTCATTCCCTCAATCGCAGTGAAATAGTCTTCTGCTGTAAATGTCAGTGAAAGACTGATCCAGCAAACACACACGCAGTCAAATTGTGCAGAGTTTCTGCGTTTTTAAGTAGTTGAAGCATTGTAAATACTCACGCTCGCCTCCCTCGCCATAGTAAACTACGGCGACATAGCGCATATGAGATAAATGACGTCAGTACACAATAACTGGTTAAGATTATTACTGAACCGATACCGAATTGTCTGCATCGCAGTGCACAGAATAAACAATTAATTTTGACACCCCTAATCTATATATATATATATATATATATATATATATAGTCTTGATAATACCGTATATTGTGATTAAAGCTTCAACGATGAATCACACATGCTTTTCTCACTTTTTTGTTTTGTTTTTGTCTTGTTTCTAGTCCAAATATCCACAAACTCTTAAATCAAGAAGGATTTTCTAGACAAGCAAAAAATATAGTCATGTGTTAAGAAATGAGTCAAAATGAAGAGTTTTTTCTTAAAACAAGCAGAATAATCTGCCAATGGGGGAAGAGAGATGATCGTGTTTTCACATTGAAGTTAAACTGTTTTATTCATCTATTGTCAGATTATTTAGCTTGTTTTAATGAAAATCTGACTTCATTTTGACTCATTATTTCCAAAAAACAAAGACACTGGGTCTCATTCACTAATATATGCATGTTTTTCATATTTTTTATACACACATTTGAGCTTCTCACATAAACTTCCAGCCTAATTCAAAAACCATTAAATTTTACACACTTATTCTGGATTCAAGTCAATATTATTTGCTCAGCAACAAATGCATTTTGATTGTAGAATTTTTAGAGTTGAGTCTAGTTTTCAGTCCAAATATCTAAGAAAAGCATTTCTTGCAGTGCAACAAGAAGTGTTGATGAAGGCTGATGTTGTGTGTTTTTCAGGCGTCTGCACTCGGGAACCTCCGTTCTACATCATCACTGAGTTCATGACGCATGGAAACCTGCTGGATTACCTGCGTGAGTGTAACCGGCAGGAGGTGAACGCTGTGGTGCTGCTCTACATGGCCACACAGATCTCCTCCGCCATGGAGTACCTGGAGAAGAAGAACTTCATCCACAGGTGAGCCAGAAAACACACACCTGGGCACCTACTATGCAGAAATCCCTTGTATGCGGGGTTTAAACACAGGTGTGTGTCAGCAGTGTGTGAATATCTCCAGCCTCATATAATAAACATGAATGAATCGTCTTTGTTATAATCAGACTTGATCAATGAAACACTTTGATTGACATTCTCCCTCTGTACGTGTCATCAGAGGGGGAAATCCCCGCCCACTAGTGCCCCTCATTAGCATAAACAGCAGCCCTGAGTGAGAAGCAGCCGTCTGTCCATTAGCCATTAGAGTGTTTGAGCTGCTAAAGATAATGTCAGCATAGACTAAGAGGATTATAGATGTGGAGTTTTAGATGAACAGCGTCAGGAGTCTCCATAGGCAGATTATTTAGCTTGTTTTAAGGAAAAACTTAATTTTGAAGTTGCGTTTCTGAAAACAAGACGATATTTTTTGCTTGTCCAGAAAATGCTTCTTGATTTAAGAATTGTTAGATATTTGGACATTAGGAATAAGACAGAAACTCTAAGCAAGAAAAGTAGTCCCAATTGCCTAAATGTAAGTTAGATGACCGATGTCCAGCATTAGTAATAGAGTCAGAAAGCCTGTCCTAGGAACAGTGCGGTCGGATAAACATGATGCACACCAGTACGTGATGACTGTCAATCATTGTTTATGCTACAGGTTATACTAGTTATATACATGTTATAAAAGTGTATATATATATATATATATATGTGTGTATACGTATATATATACATGTATATGTATATGTATATGTGTATATATATATATATATATATATATGTATGTATATGTTGGATTCTGATTAGTATGTCATGCATGTTATTGGTCATTGCCAGTGTTTATGGCTAATGTCAAGTGTTTGTTTACATATCGTCTTATATTACTGTGTTAATTTTGTTGTTATTATGGCCATTGCAGGTGGAAATACAGACTTTGTCATGTATAGTTTGTATTATATTGGTTGATTAGTACAGTGAGAAACGAAAGTTAGGTGAATATTTTGTTTGTGAATTATTTCTTTTTGTAGACGGTTTCTTGCAATATCTCAGATGCATGCCTCACCAGCGTATTCAAGATAGAAAATAAATGCTCATCATCAAGAATCTACCTTCCACTCTTGATTTTCTAACCAAATCTGATCCATATTTGGCTGCCTCAGCCAGCTGAAATCTTAACTGTAGTGGACTTCACTACAATGAGTGTGAATTGACAGGCTGGTTTATGTTTTAGGGATCTGGCTGCCCGTAACTGCTTAGTCGGGGAAAACCACCTGGTAAAAGTGGCAGATTTTGGTCTGAGCCGGCTGATGACGGGAGACACATATACGGCCCACGCTGGAGCAAAGTTCCCCATTAAATGGACCGCACCGGAGAGTCTAGCCTATAACAAGTTCTCCATCAAGTCGGATGTGTGGGGTACGCATGGACAGACAGTTTTATGTTTATTTTGCACATTTTCTCTCACTTACCTTATTTGTCACAACTTTTAACTTGTTTTAGTCAGTCGTCTTGACCAAATGTGTAATCTGTGGTTTATAAACTGTACTTTAAAATGTAGTTAATGAAGCCTCTCATTTTTGTGGCTTCAGTCATTGTTGGGATATGCTTTAATGCTGTTTTAAAGCATTAACAGTTCATATATTGGTATGCCTATAGTGACTACATTTTCAAGATTATTAATCAAGTGAGGTATTTTTGGCATGTCGACTGAACCATCTTTCCAGGTCAGATATGCATGTGTGTGAAACTGATCTTCTGATTCGACCCCTTCAGCATTTGGAGTCCTGCTTTGGGAGATTGCCACCTATGGGATGTCTCCGTATCCAGGAATCGACCTGTCTCAGGTGTATGAGCTGCTGGAGAAAGACTACCGCATGGACAGACCCGAGGGATGCCCAGAGAAAGTCTATGAGCTCATGAGGGCCTGTAAGCAGATCCTTCAGCACAATCTCTGAAATAAAGCTAAATTGACCACCCTATCACAGTCTCTGCCATAGTGTTTATTAGCTATTATCAGCTCAGCGCAGGTTTCATTTTAGCATCCTGTACCCCATTCTTTAAATAGAAAATGCATTATGCACCCATTTGAGCACTATTATTAGGACAGGAAACATTTTTATCCTTTAATTTTTCATATCTAGAGTTGTTTGTGTGCTGCTGTGCATCCCTGTGTGTGTAATAAGTAGCATGTAAGGACCTTCACATCACTAACACACACTTTAAATAACAAAAAAACTGCGCCATTGACTTTAGTTCTTGTTTTAGTTGGTCAATGCAAGGATAAAAATGTAAAAGATTATTATTGCCTACATAAATATAACAATCCACCACCTCCTCCTTTACCTATGGGGATTTAGTGAATGCGTCTCGTTCTGTAGGTGGTTTTTAATCTCACGCATAAGCAGATCTGTGTTATAGCTCATGAAGCATTCAGTTTTTTATTTTTTGCATTAGGGAATATAAAGATCCTCCACATTTTACTTATGCATACAAAACAGAATAATTCCTTCTATGATTACTAAATATAAGTATTTACATATATATATATATATATATAGATAGATAGATAGATAGATAGATAGATAGATAGATATTTATTCATAGTCTATTTACACATTGCACAGAAGCATTTGGTTGTTCTGTCCACCATGTAAATAGCAAATCTGCTTTGGTGCAATTGCAACTAGATCTTAAAGGTAATAGTAATTGCTAATCTGATTGGTTCAATGCATGTTACACCCAAGGCACACCCGCAATTCATTAAGAGAATAAGGACAGCCATTTTAGACCAGTTTTCCCATCCAGAAAATTGTAAAAGTGGATTCAGACATACTCTAAGTGCGTTTAGATTGTTAAAATAAAGCCCAATGAGTAGCACTGTATGACTGTAGTGTTTCTGTCTTTAGGTTGGAGGTGGAACCCTGCCGAGCGCCCTTCTTTTGCTGAGACCCATCAGGCGTTCGAGACCATGTTTCAGGAGTCCAGTATCTCTGATGGTACGAGTTTTCAAAATCTTTAATCAAACAGTTTTGAATAATAGCACCAGTTATGTTTATATGCATATTTAGAGGCTCCCAGAGATTCAAGTGTTCCCCATCATATTTAAGTATTCTGCATTATTTTACATTAATAATGCATTCAGTTTACTGTAAATCTGTATCTTGCTGGTGGCTCATCTTCAATCTTGCATTGCAGAGGTGGAGAAAGAGTTGGGGAAAAAAGGAAAGAAGCTGACCCTGGGACCAATACAGCAGGCGCCAGAACTTCCAACTAAAACAAGGACACTACGAAGACCTACAGACAGCAGGGATGGGGACAGTCCCGGTAAGCTCTTCTCTCTCAGAACTTTGTTTGTTTTCTTTATTATCGAGCAGTTGATCTGATATACTAAACTTTTTCCAGATGCAGCCGAGGCCGAGGTCACTGGACCGCCTATGATTCAGAGGCCACTCCTAGATAGCAACCTAAATGAAGATGATCGGCTCCAGTCTAAAGATAATAAAGATAAATTTCGGATGAATCCCTTCAGTTATATTAAGAAAAAGAAGAGGACGGCTCCGGCGCCCCCAAAGCGCAGCAGCTCCTTTGGGAAGATGGACGGACACATAGATCGTAGAGGATTGGGTACTGACTGCAGGGAGGATTTCAGCAACGGGTCTTCCACCAATGATGCCTTAAACAGCCTTGACCCTTGCAAATTAGTTGGGTCAAACAGTACCACGACCATCGGGGTCACCAACGGAGCTCCAGTGTATCCTGGTCAGCTCTTCCCGTCTCATCCACGGAAAAAGGGCACCACGTCGGGTGGTGGAAGTAAGCTTGCCACGACTCCACCTCCAGAGGAGGACTCCATGTCAAACTCCAAGCGCTTCCTACGGTCCTCTTCTGCCTCCAGCATGCCTCCAGGCTCCGACCGCTTCGAATGGAAGTCCGTAACCCTGCCGCGGGACATTCAGTCAACTCACTTTGATTCTAACACATTCAGAGGCAAGCCAGCTTTGCCTCGTAAAAGCTGCATGCCACGAGGTGGCACCCTTACCCCACCACCACGCCTTCCGAAGAAAAGTGAAGATGTTTCGGACGAAGTCTTCAAGGACTCTGAGTCTAGTCCTGGATCAAGTCCTTTAACTCTGACTCCCAAGCTAGGCCGCCGACCCCAAACAGAAAGCTCCAAAACTAGTGCCTTACAAACAGAGGTGTTCAAACCCAACGTGCTTCCACCTCTCGGAGACGAAGGCAGACCTCGAAGACTCAAACTGTCTTCTGAAATCCCAGGACAGAGAGAGCGGGAGAAGGGGAAGTTTGTGAAACCTAAACCCGCTCCCCCTCCACCTCCGGTCTCCACCGCCAAATCTGGAAAGACCTCAAGGAGTCCGACTTTCGATGTTTCTTCGGATACCAAAGTCAAGAGTTCATCAGACTGTGCAGATCAAGGCAAGGCTAGTCTATCCCAAGAAAGTGCCAAAAAGTTGCCTAAAAATGGCTCAAAGGTGAACCCCTCGAAGGCATGTGCGAGTGCTCCGCTGCCTGGAATGGGAGCCAGTTCTGCGGTCGGGGATCCGGGATCTAGCTTCATCCCACTGATAACGACGCGGCGTTCGCTGAGGAAAGCTCCAGCGCGGCAGACGTCAGAGCGACTCTCCAGCTCCACCATCACTCGAGACATGCTGTTGGAGAGCTCAGAGCTCCTGCGCACCGCCATCACACGCGTCTCCGAGCAGACCGGCAGCCACAGCGCGGTGCTGGAGGCTGGGAAAAACCTGTCCAAGTACTGCGTCAGCTACGTGGAGTCCATCCAGCAGATGCGGAACAAGTTCGCTTTCCGCGAAGCCATCAATAAGCTGGAGAGCAGCCTGCGGGAGCTGCAGATCTGCCCCGCGGCCACCGGCGCTGCTAACACACCGCAGGACTTCTCAAAGCTGCTGTGCTCCGTCAAGGAGATCAGCGACATCGTGCAGAGGTAGCAGAGAACAGCACCACTGGAAACACAGTACCTGGATGTCTGGGGCCATGTTTTACATTTCAGTTCAACACACCTCAGCTTTCCTCATGCTAAATAGAGGAACGTTTATTCTCAATACTCTGTGCACAAAACAGGAGCCTTTGATACAGAGCTATGGCGAGGAATCGTTCAAGAAAACAATTCTGCGACTTTCAAAATGTATCGCTACTCTCTCTTTTCTAAGATTGGTAATTAACAGCAGATGGCGCTCTAGGCTAGTTTGTAACAGCAGATTTCACTTAAGGCGAGTCTTTAGCAGCAAACGCTAAACCCACAACGGATCTTCCTCATAAGCATTTTATCGTAAGGGTTAAAAACTAGCTTAAAGCACCATCTGATGTTAAATACTAGCCTAGAAGTCAATCTGCTGTTAAAAAATAGCCTAGAGCGCCATCTCCCATTAAACACTAGCCTAGAGCATGTCTGCTGTTAAAAACTAGCCTAGAGCACCATCTCCATTAAACACTAGCCTAGGAGCATGCTGCTGTTAAAAAACTATGCCTAGGAGCACCATCTCCATTAACACTAGCCTAGAGCGCCACCTGCTGTTAAAAACTAGCCTAGACACCATCTATTGTTAAACACTAGTCTAAGCGCATCTGGCTGTTAAACACTAGTCTAGCGTGCCATCTGCCATTAATCACTAACCTAGAGCGCCATCTGCTGTTAAAAAGTAGCCTAGACCGCCATCTGCTGGTATAAACTAGTCTAGAGCGCCATCTGCTGGTAAAAACTAGTCTAGAGCGCACCACCTGCCATTAAACACTAACCTAGAGCGCCATCTGCTGTTAATAACTAGCATAGTGCCATTTGCTGTCAAAAAATAGTCTAGAGCGCATCTGCTGGTAAAAACTAGTCTAGAGCAACGCCGTCTGCCATTAAACATTAACCTAGAAGCGCCAGCTGCCGTTAAAAAAGTAGCCTAGAGCGCCATTCTGCTGTCAAAAACTAGCCTAGAGCGCCACCTGCTGGTTAAAAACTAGCCTAGAGCGCCACCTGCTGTTAAACACTAGCCTAGAGCGCCACCTGCTGTTAAAAATTAAGCTCAGAGTTGATTTAAATGAGAATATTTCATCTTGAAAATCTCTGAATCAATGCAGAATGGATTTCTCGAAGTATTTCTCGCCACAGCTCTACGTCGATGTTCCTCTAACGTCCGTTCGGCGACCCTAAAGGAACTCCAGGTCTAAGTGTTCGTGACGTGATCCTTCCTGACTTTCCTTCTCTGCATTTTCTCAACGTTTTAATTAAGGAAAAAGAGCATTATCTCAACATTGCAGACGATTGAAAGTTGATCACCTCGCGTGCCTCGTGATCTCCCGCCGTGTTTTCAGAATCAGATTCTATTTTGATTACAGGATGAATCTGATATCATAGTGTTTTTAGCGATGTGGTTTTTGGTGTAGGGTTTTATGGTGAGATTGTGAACGCTCCCTGTGATGTGAGGAACTGCTTTAAGTATTGCAACACTGTGCCACGAACGACATTTCACTGACAATTCAGTTTTACTGCGCCGTTTTCCCACAAGTGTTCCTACACAGCTTTCCAAAATGCCTTAAAGAGACACAAATATTGATCGGCGAACTAACGAAACACTACTGTCTCAAGGAGAAAGACTTGGAAGTGAGAACCTGAGCTTAAGAAGCAGTATATATGTATAGATGTTTTAATTTTAATGTTGATTTCAGACTGACGGAGGAGCTTTAATGACCACACCATTCTGTCTTAACGA
This sequence comes from Danio aesculapii, assembly GCF_903798145.1. Taxonomy (NCBI): domain Eukaryota; kingdom Metazoa; phylum Chordata; class Actinopteri; order Cypriniformes; family Danionidae; genus Danio; species Danio aesculapii. The sequence continues at coordinate 74,162,166 of NC_079439.1, forward strand.
ATCTTTTCTCATTGTTTTGCTCGTTTAGTTGAAATAATGCCGTTTTTGTCAGTATTAGTTTGTATTTTCCAACACTTTGCCGTCAGACTGCGACGCCTGAGGAGGACGCTGACCACACGCTGCCTTGATTTCAACACACTACCAGTGTTGTTGATGTTTTTATACCTTGTCTCTTAGAAATCATGCCACTACTTTTTCATTTGTATTCAAGCCTCACTTTTTTATGTAGACTAAATGCTCGTTTCTGTAAATACACCACACTTTTCTCCTATCGGTTGATTCTTCTTGTAACCCTGGTGCAATTTTTGTTGCACACAATACAGTTTTGCTACTTGAACGACGTCAGGAGTTTGTGTTTATTAGAGTTTAGTGTATTTCTGCATGCAAGGAGTTGACAAACAGTCTGTAAAATGCTTTTGATGTACACTCACTGGCCACTTTATTACGTACACCTTACTAGTACCGGGTCGGACCCCCTTTTGCCTTCAGAACTGTCTTAATCCTTCATGGCAGAGATTCAACAAGCTACTGGAAATATTGCTCAGAGATTTTGCTCCATATTGACATGATAGCATCACACAGTTGCTGCAGATTTGTCGGCTGCACATCCATGATGCCAATCTCCCGTTCCACCACATCCCAAAGGTGCTCTATTGGATTGAGCTCTGGTGACTGTGGAGGCCATTTGAGTACAGTGAACTCATTGTCATGTTCAAGAAACCAGTCTGAGATGATTGGTGCTTTATGACATGGTGCGTTATCCTGCTGGAAGTAGCCATCAGAAGATGGAGACACTGTGCTCATAAAGGGATGGACATGGTCAGCAACAATACTCAGGTAGGCTGTGGTGTTGACACCATGCTCAATTGGTACTAATGAACCCAAAGAAAATCTCCCCCACACCATTACACCACCACCAGCAGCCTGAACCGCTGATACAAGGCAGGATGGATCCATGCTTTTATGTTGTTGAGGCCAAATTGTGAGCCGAGCATCCGAATGTGGCAGCAGAAATGGAGACTCATCAGACCAGGCAACGTTTCTCCAATCTTCTATTGTCCAGTTTTGGTGAGCCTGTGTGAATTGTAGCCTCAGTTTCCTGTTCTTAGCTGACAGGAGCGGCACCCGGTGTGGTCTTCTGCTGCTGTAGCCCATCCGCCTCAAGGTTGGACGTGTTGTGTGTTCAGAGATGCTCTTCTGCAGACCTCGGTTGTAACGAGTGCTTATTTGAGTTACTGTTGCCTTTCTATCAGCTGGAACCAGTCTGGCCATTCTCCTCTGACCTCTGGCATCAACAAGGCATTTGCACCCACAGAACTGCCGCTCACTGGATATTTCCTCCTTGTCGGACCATTCTCTGTTAACCCTAGAGATGGTTGTGCGTGAAAATCCCAGTAGATCAGCAGTTTCTGAAATACTCAGAGCAGCCCGTCTGGCAGCAACAACCATGCCACGTTCAGCGTCACTTAAATCCCCTTTCTTCCCCATTCTGATGCTTAGTTTGAACTGCAGCAGATCGTCTTGACCATGTCTACATGCCTAAATGAGTTGCTGCCATGTGATTGGCTGGTTAGAAGTTTGTAGATGGACAGGTATACCTAATAAAGTGGCCGGTGAGTGTATTAAAAACACCATTTTGAAGAAAAAATTGATATATTTATGCATTTCAAAGTCTGATGTTTGAGAAATTGTGACTGGGTCACTAACTATAAATATTTTCACCTAAAACATCTATTTTGTGATTTTGCAAAAATTAAGAACTTTATTGCTTAATAATAATAATACAATACTTCATTATATAGTGCTATTTATTTTAAATTAAATTATCTATAATATTAGTATTTCTCCATGACTTTAGTTGGACATTTTCAATAAATAGGGTAATAAAAACAAAACATTTTTCAGTGATAAAATATACCAAATTTCTATGCTATTAGACGTCTGTGGATTACAAAAATACTAAAATAGCTACTTGTAAAATTCGACAAAGTATTTATTAACAATTTTATGATTTTCTTAGTAATTTATAAGAACTTATAAGAACTCATTTATTGAACTACACTTCCTGACTAAAGTGTTTTGGTGGACCCCAGTTGTAAGAGCAACACAAATATCCTGACTTCTGGGTGATCAAAGTGTCAGAAGGTGGATTTCTCTGCTGAATCATCTGTTGATCTGCATCCCAATCATCACCAATACTGCAGAATACCTACTGGAACCAGCATGGAGCCAAGATTCTCATAGAAATCAGTCAAGTTTGGTGAAGTATGGGGAGTATGGGGTACATTCAGTATGGGGAGATCTGCAGAGTGGATGATCAACATCAACAGCCTGAGGTATCAAGACATTTGTGCGGCCCATTACATTACAAACCACAGGAGAGGGACAATTCTCCAGCAGGATAGCGCTCCTTCTCATACTTCAGCCTCCACATCAAAGCTCCTGAAAGCAAAGAAGGTCAAGGTGCTCCAGGATTGGCCAGCCCAGTCACCAGACATGAACATTATTGAGCATGTCTGGGGTAAGATGAAGGAGGAGGCGTTGAAGATGAACACAAAGACTCTTGATGAACTCTGGGAGTCCTGCAAGAAGGCTTTCTTCACCATTCCAGATGACTTTATTAATCAGTGATTTGAGTCATGTCAGAGATGTATGGATGCAGTCCTCCAAGCTCATGATGGAGTCAGACACAATATTCATTCTGTTTCCACTGCAGCATGAGCACATATTCTATACTGGACATTATTGAAGGTTCAGTGAGCAGACTTTAGTCTAAGCAGAGTCAGACCGCACTGTCCTAATCAAATCAGTCAACATCAAGACATGATCAGATTATATTGTGCTCAAATAAACAAAATCTAGAGGCCTTTACCTTTCATAGAAGACACTTCTGACACCAGATCATCAACTAGAAGTAGAGTTAGTATTTGCTGTTCCTAAAACTTAGGTAGGCGACCATACTTGTCAGGTATTGTACAGTTGAGACGGTCGCACTGCTGTTTTTATAATGAGAGCTCCATGAACACAGAGAAATATTTACTGTATTTTAAACAACGACAATACTAATATAAATTTCATCATGCACGACAGTGAAAATGCAACGCCAGACACAAACATGCATAGAGCATTTTTTATTGTCGTCATTAAAATCAGAAAGTCAACATTTTAAAATCATATACACAGAAGAACACGTTAGCACAGCTCCTCCAGTTTATACATATGTACTGTTTATACTGGTGTGATGAGAGAAGCACGAACGCCATTCTCTAAACCAGTGTGTGTGTGTGTGTGTGTGATGTAGTGTCCGTCTTCTGTGCCGTCCGTCACATCACCAACACACAGCTTTATGTACAGCAGCGTAATCAGATCTCATATGGTACATACACTGAATTAAGACACAGATGCTGCTTCAGAAGCTGTTAATATACAAGCCCATGTTTACTGTACACAACCAGAGCATTTCAGAGATCTATACATTTAAAATAATAATAATAATGGAGCAGTGGTGTAAAACTCAAGTCTGATCTGGGTGATGGTAATGATATCAACATGAGTGATAACAGTAAGGCAACGTAAAGTGATGATGGTAAAAACAAACGCTTGGATATGAGGAACGAGTCTTTCTGTAAAGTGTCTTAAGATTACATTTTTTTTATAAAGCTGTCGACCCAAACCATCTCTACACTCATCTGCATGTGTTTACAACTTAAGAAAAATGGACTCAATTCATTTGTGGATGCATTTTAAGATTATACTTACAATTTAAATAATTGAAACATTATTCTGCACCCTTTCTCACTTCAGGTGTTTAACAGGTCAAATCAAATTCATACATTCATAATATTGTAACTCATACAGTGCCAATATTATGACGTATTCAATTCCATGTCTTATTACCAACAAAAGTGACATCTTAAGTTATAAAAAATATATCCTCAATAAGTTCTCAATAAAGTAACTCATACAGTGCCAATATTATAATATTCAATACCGTGTCACGGTATCAAACAGGTCTCGTTTGTTACCGACAAATATGACGTCTTATTATTAAGTTACGGAAGATGTAAAGATAGAAAGAGGCTTTCATTTGTCGGAGTTTCTATTAGTGACCCAAACATGTCAAATCAACACCAGCAGAAATGCATTTAACGTTCTCCATAACGTAACTCATACAGTGCCAATATTATGACATATTCAACACCATGTCTTATTTATTTCAGACAAACCTAATGTCTTATTAAACAAACAAGAGGCTGATGAGTGGTCAACATGTCTAATCAAAATGCATTTGACGCCCTCAATAACGCAACTCATGCCGTGCCAATATTATGACATATTGAACACCTAGGCTCATTTTCTAACAAGTCTCGTTTCCGATGAATGTGACGTCTCATTGTTACGCTAATTAAGATATTGATATAAATAGAGGCTGATGAGTGTTCAACTGGTCAAATCAAAATGCATCTTAATAACGTAACTCATACAGTGCCAATATTATGACATATTCAACACCATGTCTTGTTTATTAACAACAAATGTGATGATTGATAAGTTATAAAAAATATTATATTCTCAATAAGTTTTCAATAACGTAACTCATGCAGTGCCAATATTATATATATATATATATATATATATATATATATATATAAAATGCTGTCACGTTATCTAACACGTCTCGTTTGTTACCAACAAATGTGACGTCTTATTATCAAGAAAATAGAAACATTATTTTTTGTTGGCCGGGCATCCCATTAGTGACTCAAACTTGTCAAATCAACACCAGCAGAAATGCATTTGATATTCTCGATAACGTAACTCATACAGTGCCAATATTATGACATATTCAATGCCATGTCTTGTTTATTTCCCACGAATCTGATGTCTTATCAGTATAAAAAGAGGCTGATGAGTGTTCAACTCATCAAATTAAAATGCATTTGACGCTCTCAATAATGTAACTCATGTGATGCCAATATTAAGCCATATTCAATGCCTGGTCACGTTTTCCAACTAGTCTCCTTTCCGATTAATGTGACGTCTCGTTATGCTAATTAAGATATCCATTTAAATGGAGGCTGATGGGTTTTCAACTGGTCAATTCAAAATGCATTTGGTGTTCTCAATAATGTAACCCATACAGTGCCAATATTATGACATATTCAATGACATGTCTTGTTTATTACCGACAAATGTGACGATTATTGTTATAAAAAATATTGACATAAAAAGAAGCTTTTTCGTTAGTCAGGTGTCCAATCAGTCACCTAAACATGTCAAATCAACATCAACATTCATAAAGATTTAACTCATATAGTGCCAATATTATGACGTATTCAATACCGTGTCTTGTTTATTACCGATCAATGTTACCCCTCGTTGTTACACTAATGAAGATATCAATATAAATAGAGGCTGATGAGTGTTTAACACATCAAATCAAAACACATTTGACATTGTCAATAATGTAACTCATGTGGTGCCAATATTAGGACGTATTCAATGCCATGTCACGTTTTCCAACAGGTCTCGTTTATTACCGCCAAATGTGACCGAATATTGACGTAAAGAGGCTTTTTCAGTGGACAGGCATCAAATCAACCCCAGCAGAAATGCATTTGACGTTTGTAATAACGTAACTTATACGGTGCCAATATTATGGCATATATTCAAAGCATATCTTGCTTATTTCCAACGAATGCCACATCTCATTGTTATGCTAATTAAGATATCGATATAAAACATTTGACATTCTCAATAACATGGCTAAATATTGGCACTGCATTAGCTGTGTTCAACCCTGTGTCTTGTTTATTACCGACAAATTTGACGTCTGTTAAAAAACTGACATAAAGAGGATTTTCCGTTAGACGATCGTCCAATCAGTGAGCCAGACAGGTCAAATCAGCACCAGCAGAAACGCATGTCACATTCGTAATCACGTGACTCTTGCGGTGCCAATATGATCACATGTTCAACACGGTCACGTTTTCCAGCACGTCTGGTTTATTATTTCCGAATGTGACGTCTCATTGTTAGGATATAAAATAGGCTGATTGGTGTTCAGCGGATGAGTTAGAGGATTATGGGAAATAAGAGCACGGAGAGTAAAGAGCCGCGTGATGATGATGATGATGATGATGATGATGATTAATTAGCAGCCACACCCCTCCCGCTGCGGCTGTGTTTCACTCGTCAGTCTTCCTCCCTGCGGCGCTGAGGGTTTGTGCTGGACGCCGGATTCTGCTGCGTTCAGATCCAGACTGCCGTCCTGAATGTTCTGGTAGATCTTCTTGGCTGCTTCCAGGAAGGCGTCCTCTACGTTCTCTCCACTGTGATGATAAACACACGGAGATTAGCGCGCTCAGCAATACACTGAAGCGGAGACACTAGGACGAATCACACCATGCTGTGATCACTGTAGTGCTGTTACTGCTTTAACTCTTTCACTGCCAGGAGTTTAGATGATGTTCACCTACATCTGACAGTATTTTCAGCTAGAACTGTATTATATATCAAAATAAAGAAGCAACCATCTGCTTTCACTCAAAAACAGATGAATAAATGAACAATTACACTGTTGATCCATGCCTTACACCGTAACCCACCCTTAAACCTAGCCAGACCATCAAACCTGTCCCTAACCTGACCCATATCCCACCTCAATAGCGTGAGGAGTGTTCTGTTCTCATTAAGTACACTGTATTTATATTCTAATGTAAGTATATATTAGTTAAGAACACTTGATCTACTTCAGCAGCCCCCGTGATGCTGTTTGCATGCTGTAATATGGTTATCTCTCGCTCCAGCTCACTCAGTCAGGTGTGTTCTGGTTATAACTCACGTTTTAGCGCTGGCCTCCAGGAACAGCAGACCTGTGGAGCAGACAGATGTGAGCATCGGATCGGATCAGGCTGGAGCTGTGTTCTGTGTTTCACTCACCGTTCTCCTCCGCAAACTGCTTGGCCTCCTCGTACGTCACGTCCCGCTGAGCCTCCAGATCGGCTTTATTTCCTATCAGTATGATGACCTGCGCGCACACACACACACACACACACACACACCAGCCTCAGAATCGTAACGTAAAGAAGCACAGCCCTAAAGATCTAGAGGTTTCAGTGGGGAACGTTAGAGGTGTTAGAGAGGTGTGTGTTAGCTGCTGAATGAGTGTGTGTGTGTGTGTGTGTGTGTGTGTGTGTTCTGCTCACAGTGTTGGGGTTGGTGAGGTTTCTGGCGTCCGTCAGCCAGCTGCTGAGGTGGTTGTATGTGCTTCTCCTGTGAACACACACAGATGGTGAGTCTCTGTCAAACACACACTACACCACAGGTCTCAGACTGGACTCCTGGAGGGCAGCGGCTCTGCACAGTTCTGCTCCATATCACTGGACTACTAGAGACTAGTCTTGAACAGCTCGATTAGTGGATCAGCTGTGTTTGATTAGGGTTGGAGCAAACTGTGCAGGGCTGCGGCCCTCCAGGAATCCAGTTTGAGACCTGTGCACTGTATCAGGGGTGTCAAACTCAGTTCCTGGAGGGCCGCAGCTTCAACACACCTATCTGTAGGTTTAAACAAGCCTAAATCCCTCAATTAGTTTGATCAGGAGTCTTTGATTAGGGTTGGAGGTAAACTATGCAGAGCAGCGGCCCTCCAGGAACTGTGCTCTACATGATTTCAGCATCTGCAGTAATCTCAGGATGTGGAGTCTGGATTATCAGCTGAGGAGCTCCACAGCACATGACGGATCTACAGAAGAGTCAAACTTTAAATAGGAACATGATCCAATCTATTTGCTCATCTTTGAGCCAGATGGTCTAATCCAGGGGTCACCAACCCTGATCCTGGAGATCTACCTGCAGATTTCAGGTGTGACCTGACCACACACACCTGTCTGCAAGAGCTGCTGCAGCTCCTCATTGATTGGTTCAGGTGTGTTTGATCAGGGTTGGAGCTGAACTCTGCAGGAAGGCAGATCTCCAGGAACCGGGTTGGTGACCCCTGCTCTAATCTGATTCAGTGGTCTACACGAGAGATGGGCGAACTCTGTCCTGGAGGGCTGGTGTACTGCGGAGTTCTGCTCCAACAGTAATCAAACACACCTGAACGTGCTCATCAGCATCTTCAAGATCACTAGAAATATACAGGCAGGTGTGTTGGAGCTAAACTCTGCAGGACACCTGCGAAGTGTGTGTGTGTGTGTGTGTGTGTGTGTGTGTCTATGAGCGAGCACCTGGTGATGTCGTAGACCATCAGTGCTCCAGCGGCTCCTCTATAGTAGCTGCGCGTGACGGCTCTGAAGCGCTCCTGACCCGCCGTATCCCAGATCTGCAGCTTGATCTTCTGTCCACTCACCTCCATGATCCTGGTGCCGAACTCCACGCCGATGGTGTGCGGACAGTCCGCCATGACTGAGGAGAAGCACAAACATCCCGTCTGAGTGCTCCGACAGATGGCGCGGTGTGTGTTTTTGTATTGATAAGACGAAGTGCAGTAGTATCAGGAGCGTTCGACATGTGTGCGTCTCTGAAACACTGAGCTGAACGAGTCATTTGAGTCAGTGATTCAATGATTCAATGGTGATGATTCAGTGAATCATTCATTCAGACTCGTGTGGCCTGCTGTAGTATTGGTATTTCTTTACAGATCAGAACACACTCGCTTAAACATACTGAAATGATCCTTATTGACAAAACTGAATCATATTTTTGCAGATATAAAAATGTCACAACAGCTTTAACACACACACACACAAACACACTCTCTATTTCTCTCTCACACACACAGAGGCTGTTTGTCTGGCAATGCACAAGGCTTGTCTGTGTGCTTCAGGGTGTGTGTGTGTGTGTGTGTGTGTGTGTGTGTGTGTGCGTGTGTGTGTGTGTGTGTGTGTTTGTGTGTGTGTGTGTGTTTTATATGCTGGAGGACGCGTCTTGACCGTCGTCTCTACTCACATTTCTTCTCTGTGAACTGATGCAGCAGGCAGGACTTTCCTACACCCATATCACCTGTGCAAAGCAAACACACACACACATGTGAACACACACACGTGAACACACACACAGTTACACACACTACTGAAAGCCGCTCTACTCACCAATGATGATGTACTTGAAGATGTAGGAGTAGTTGTAAGGTGCAGTGGCCATCGCCGCTCTGAACACACACACACACACACGCGCGCGCGCAGAGTTACTTAAGCATTTATAGTAGTAAATATGTAGTAATGATGTATATTGGTAACTTATGATCAGATCTGAGCTGTGTTAAACACACACACACACACACTTATACTAACGTTAGCTCATGTCACTTGTGATCTGTCCTGCATTAAACCTTAACACACACACATCTCTGACATTCACAGACACATACACACAGCCTGTCATAACACACCTTCATCTTCATCATCTGATCACTGACAGCTGATCCAATAATCAATCAATAAATCACATTAACAGTGAGTCTGAGTGAGTGTGTGTGTGCTGCAGAACAGGAGTCTCTCTCTCTCTCACACACACACACACACACACACGCCGACAGCTCAGTTCAGTCACATTACAGAGTTTATTCCCTGTTTGTGTTGTTTTTGTGCTGTTCTGGGCTGCTAGCGGCTAATGTTGGCTAGCGGAGCTCTGCTAGCGGCGGACGGGCCCCGGAGCGCCGGTCTCCGCGAGTCTGTGAGCGGAATCACGGCGGACAGCGGCTGCCAGTGACCATCACGAGTGTCTGACGTGTGTTTTCTCACCTGTGCTCGCGTGTTTCTGCTGGAAATCAATGTGTTGAGGTGATGCTTATCCGGATCTGTTCAAGATGGCGGCGGCACAAAGACTGGAGCGGCTCCGCGGCTCACCGACAGGCGGCGCCCCTGAGAGACACACCACCACCACCACCACCATCATCATCATCATCATCATATCGTCAACATCTCTGACGTTAAAACTCTAAGCATTGATCAACAGACAGACTGAGTCATATCTCTACTATCGAACCATCAAAGGTAAGAAACATCCACATCCCCTTCAGCGGTTCTACTGTATGGAAGCTCATTCCTGACAGAAACAAAGAACTTAAATGGGATCTATTACACACTTTTTTATGAGATGTAAAATAAGTCGCTGGAGTGTGTAGAGTGCAGTTTGAGCTGAGAATAGCACACAGATAATGTTCTCCAACTCTCTGAAATTGACCCTTTTAGGCTTTGATCCTAATTGTGGCGTTTTGGTGACTGTCGCTTTAAATGCAAATGAGACTGTGCTCTTTCAGTTAAGGGCGGAGCTACAGACGCCTGTGCGTCAGCATAGTGGCAGATTCAAAATCAAGACTAACATCCTATGCTAACGAGGGAGAGATGGGCACTAGTGGGTGGGGCTTTCCCCCTCTGATGACACGTACAAAGGGAGAATGCCAATCAAAGTGCTTCATCATCAAGTCTGATTATAAACTAATATAATTAATTAATGTTGAGCATTAGATGCTGGAGATATTCACAAACTGCTGACACACAACTGGGTTTAAACCCCGCGTAAAAGTGACTTCTGCATAATAGGTGCCCTTTAAGTCAAAACTACTTGGTAATTTCATGATGGTAAAGGTATAAAAGTGTATCACGCTGGTGTCAAGTTTCTGGCTTCAGACCAACTGTTATAAACCACCAGATTTATTGATTCACTTCAGACCTACACACAACTGCCCTTAATGCATCAATAAGAGCTTTATTTCTGTAAAGAGTGATATTATTTATTTATTCACAGAGATGATTACAAAGAACTCACTGAACAGAAACAATGGCTGTATTTCCCTTTAATCCCAGCTTTAAAGATCGATTCATTAACAGATATATGACAAAAATACTATAGTAATTTATAGTAAATAATTTACTGTACAAATTATAGTATTCACAGCACTTTGCTCCAGCATACTGTAGTGTTTACTATAGTGAAGTGATCAACTGTAATAAATACTAAAGTATACTTCAGTAAACTGTGGTGTGTTGTAGTATAATATACCCTAGAGTTGTAGAAAACTACAGTATTGGCTCACTTGTTTATATTACTGTAGATGTTGTGTTACCATAGCAACTGTAGAATCACCACCACAACAGATCCATAACCATAGTTGTTGTGTTAACATAGCAACTGTAGAATCACCACAGCAGATCAATTACTGTTGTTGTGTTACCATAGCAACTGTAGAATCACCACAACAGATCAAATACTGTAGTTGTGTTACCATAGCAACTGTAGAATCGTCACAACAGATCAATTACTGTAGTTGTTGTGTTACCATAACAACTGTAGAATCACCACAGCAGATCAATTACTGTAGTTGTAGTGTTACCATAGCAACTGTAGAATCGTCACAACAGATCAATTTCTGTAGTTGTTGTGTTACCATAGCAACTGTAGAATCACCACCACAACAGATCCATAACCATAGTTGTTGTGTTAACATAGCAACTGTAGAATCACCACAGCAGATCAATTACTGTTGTTGTGTTACCATAGCAACTGTAGAATCACCACAACAGATCAAATACTGTAGTTGTGTTACCATAGCAACTGTAGAATCGTCACAACAGATCAATTTCTGTAGTTGTTGTGTTACCATAGCAACTGTAGAATCACCACAACAGATGAACTCAAGTGTTTTACAATATTAATGGTTCAAAACCCTCCAGTATTTACTATAAGTGACTATAGTATGTGTTTGATGTGGGAGAGCGGCAGCATGCTTTAGAATGTGCTCACAATGACTTGTTGAAATCTGTTCAGATTCTGTGTACTGAAACAGAACATGCTGGAACGTGTTCAGATTTTTCTTTGAGAGAGAATTATACTTGTTCTGACGCTCGCTGAGCTTTTCTCTAACACACATGAGGAGTTCACAACCAGATCAATGACAAAACAGCGTTATTTACAAATATACAGTTCATTTTACAGTAGATGTGCATGTGTGATGTTCTGTTATGAGTTCACTACACACTACAGAACATGCTGCTCTTACTCAGAGTTTTAGTCTTGTTTCTAGTGTAAATATCTAAACATTTTTAAGTCAAGAAGCATTTTCTAGACAAGCAAAAATATAGTCTTGTTAGAAATAATGAGTCAAAATTGAGTTTTTACTTAAAACAAGCTAAATAATCTTAATTCAAAGCAAAAACTAGAATATTTTGCCTTAAAACAAAAGATTTGATTGTCAACAAGCACACCGGCCAAACCAAAAAACAACATAGTTCATCTAGGAGACACTAAATGTACCCGCAATTCCAGAATCATCCATATGCAAACATTAGATGTTATTTAATGGCATTGATTTAAATACTGCCTCAATGCAGTCACACTGTGTGTATCAACACAATCCATGTTCATCCAATTGTTCTGGAATCAGTGTGTTAACTTCAGTGTTAGCTCTCTTAGACATTTATTACTGTGACGACAGCGCTTAGTATGTTTATAATCCAGAATACAACTGTAAAATACAGCGCTACCCTTACTAAAAAACTGTGGTTTTTAATAGTGCAATTGTAGTAATCACAGGTTTTTCTCCATTTATCTACTACTCTAAATGAACCATGTTTTTATAGTGAAATTGTAGTAAGCATGTTTATTTCTGTATTGACCTATGGTAACCCCAAATCAACCATGTTTTTTAACACCAACAATAGTTTGAGATTGTTATTTGTAATAAAATTTGAGGTACTAATGAGGTACTTCAATGTCAATGCACCAACAAAACAGTTCCTACAATTTTACTATCAAAAAAACATGGTTAATTAGGGCTTACCATAGGTAAATGAGGAAAAAACATGGTTAATTAGGGCTTACCATAGGTAAATGAGGAAAAAACATGGTTAATTAGGGCTTACCATAGGTAAATGAGGAAAAAACATGGTTAATTAGGGGTTACCATAGGTAAATGAGGAAAAAACATGGTGAATTAGGGGTTACTATAGGTAAATGAGGAAAAAACATGGTTAATTAGGGGTTACCATAGGTAAATGTGGAAAAAACATGGTTAATTAGGGGTTACCATAGGTAAATGTGGAAAAAACATGGTTAATTAGGGGTTACCATAGGTAAATGTGGAAAAAAAACATGTTTAATTAGGGGTTACCATTGGTAAATGTGGAAAAAACATGGTTAATTAGGGGTTACCATAGGTAAATGTGGAAAAAAACATGGCTAATTAGGGGTTACCATTGGTAAATGTGGGAAAAAAACATGTTTAATTAGGGGTTACCATTGGTAAATGTGGAAAAAACATGGTTAATTAGGGGTTACCATAGGTAAATGTGGAAAAAAACATGTTTAATTAGGGGTTACCATAGGTAAATGTGGAAAAAACATGTTTAATTAGGGGTTACCATAGGTAAATGTGAAAAAACATGTTTACCACAAATTTATTCTCAAAAAGATGGGTAATTTTTTTTAATGGTGCTCTTCAGACTGCCCTTAAAGAAGTGTTTCTGTAGTCTTTAATGAATCTGAAAAATGTGTGTGAACACTGCTTGATTCTGTCCTTCTGTACAGTCCATCATAATCATCATCTTCATCCTCAGGCCAGCAGTCCGAGTGTGGTCAGCAGGAGCATCTGCAGTGTGAGGAGCGGCCGGCGGGTGGCGCTGTTGCAGAGCTCAGTGTCACAGCAGTGGATGGAGACTCCGGGCAACTCCTGCTGCTGACAGTGGCGAGAGGTGGCACAGCCCGCCGTCAGGACTATACCCAGAGCCGCTGCGCACACACACACACAGGGTGAGAGAGAGAGAGTGAGAAACATCAGTCACAGAACACACACACACACACACACACACAGAACCTTCAGTCACAGAACACACACAGATATACAGACACAAACACAAGCAAATGCACACACACACACACACACACACAGACCGACACACAGAACTGTCAGTCAGACTGCTCCTCAGTGTGTCACTCTCTCAAGGCCAAGCGCCTGATAATTAAACTCATTAATGAGGGCTCAGGGACGTGTGTGTGTGTGTGTGTGTGTGTGTGTGTGTGTGTGTGTCACCCTCATCATCAGGACATGTGCACATCAGACGTCCTTTTTTCATAAATATAATCTGACTTTGATTTACGCTGTGTGTGTGTGTGTGTGTGTGTGTGTGTGTGTGTGTGTGTGTGTGTGTGTGTGGCACCAAATGTCCCCACAAGGATACCATGGTGTGTGAAAATGTATGAGTGTGCAAGCGCATAAGTGTGCACACACTCACACTCATCAGTAGTTCTCATCTGTCCTCTTCATCTTCAGCAAAACTGAAGGTGTAAGCCACACATCTCTGCCTCAACACTCCACATACACACACACACACACACACACACACATTATATGTCCTTCAGGCCGCTCAGAGGATTACAGATACACAGGATATGAATGTGTGTGTGTGCTGCTGTCCTCTGTGGTGTGTTCAGCAGACAGTAAATGTGTTACGCTTGACTGAACAACACACACTTCCAGAGGGATTAAAGACACACAGGTCCAGATCAAACACAGACACACTCTGAAGACTGGTGTGTGTGTGTGTGTGTGCGTGTGTGTTGATCCGCTGACGGCTGTGATCATCAGCATCTCTCTGTTCTCCTGCGCAGTGTCAGCGTTCACTCTTAGACTGACACACACACACACACACACACACACGTCAGCGCACTTCACTATTGACCAGCGCTGCGTCTGCTTTTGCCTAATGTTTGCCTAACTGGCACATCTCAACACACACACACACACACACACACACACACACACACACATGCATGCATTGCAAAAACTTTGCAAACACTTTCTTGAAGGGGTGTTCATAAGACTGGGTTATGGGGAATGGGTTATCTGCACAGAAGTGTTGTTCAGCCGCTGAAATCTCCTGGTGAAGGATTGATGTGGCTATTTTCAGCTTCATAAGGTGCTTTCATACTCTCCATAATGTAGATTTAATTTAGTTTACCAACAGAACATCAGTAAATAGCGCTATTCCACCTAGCCTGCATTACTGAGCTGAAGATAGTTTAATATTCACATTGGGTCATTTCTGAACACTGACAGCCTGTGACGCGCTCGCTATATTGTTCAGCGCTACTCTGAATATTCACTGTAAAACAGCATGTCAGTATGGGTCAGTAATAAGTGTAATTCCTGCACGCCGCCGGTCAAACACTAACCATACAGTCACTGTAGGACAAAGCATGTGAGAGAGTGAGAGCAGCGATGATTGCATGATGAAATATTCCCCATCATGACGAGTTCTGACTGATCACTACACCACTGAAGCGTGCTCGATATATACAGCTTCACTGGGAATTGGACTATTCTAAAGTTCTGTAGAGGTTTCTAACTGGAGAATGACATGATCTAGTGGGTTGCCTGCTGTCATCTTTACAGTGCGCACTCGTGATTTCAGGAGGCGTGGCTTTAGACGGCAGGGGAGGGGCTGTGTTTTCAAAGATAACAGATAGCATTTAGGGCAGATCCCCTACTGCACCTGTCAGAGGTATTGTGTAGACAGGTAAACATGCTGTTTTAACTCAGAAATAAAAATGTGCAATTATTGTGAGTGTGCTTCAGAAACCGCCTGTAAATGACACACTCTCCTCTCCGTATGCACTAGACACTTTCTTATCCACTCGATATTCTTAGTGTGCTTCACACAGGTGAGTGGGCTTCACAAACCACCTGTAGGACACACCTTTCCTCTCTGTATGCACCAGACACCTTGATGTAACTCAGACTTCTTGAAATCATCGTGTAAACCCCTCTATACCATACATTCTTGAGAAGCTCCAGTGAATCATGCTTTGTTATTTCAGGCTGATCACTGCGTGCGTGCGTGCATGCGTGTATGTGTGTGTGTGTGTGTGTGTGTGTGTGTGTCATGCAGATGTCAGTTATATTTATGTGAGGTTGTTTCCTGTTGAACGGCTAAAGAATAGTAGAAGCTTAAGTGTGTGTAATCTGTGCATATGTGGGTCAGTGTAGAATCATCCACAGAAATACTCTGATCTGACCCTGGGATTGAAAACGGGCTCCTGATAAGAAACGCTGGAGATTTCCCCCAGTTGGTGAATGTGTGTGTTTGTGCTGAAGTGTGTGTGTGAATGTGACTCACTGCTCTCCGTCTTGATGCAGAAGCGATGCTTGAAGCCCTTGTGTGAGTGTGTACACGTGATGACCTCTGGGTTTGTGCAGCCCACGTCCACATACTTCTGCCCGTGGAAGACGTTACAGCCGTAACACTGCAGCCCGCCGACTGACAAGAGAAACGGCAGGATTAGAGCCACTGTTGGAGAAACATCTTAATAAACAACAGAGCACAAACACAGAAACCCACAGCACAAATATTACACACAAATACAAACACGAGATCACAGAACTACATACTAGGGCACGTACCATGATGCTGGATTAGCTGGTTAGCCAAGTAAAGTTCTGTTTACTTTTAGTATTGTCAAGATATCATTGTATGCTTACTTGTCAACTCATCTACTCTCTAGTCAACAGGTAAACTAATCTACACTCCATTCAGGATGTCAACTCATCTACTCACTACTCAACAGGTCAACTCATCTACTCACTACTCAACAGGTCAACTCATCTACTCACTACTCAACATGTCAACTCATCTACTCACTAGTCAACAGGTCAACTCATCTACTCACTGGTCAACAGGTCAACTTGACTACTCACTAGTCAACAGGTCAACTCATCTACTCACTACTCAACATGTCAACTCATCTACTCACTAGTCAACAGGTCAACTCATCTACTCACTGGTCAACAGGTCAACTTGACTACTCACTAGTCAACAGGTCAACTCATCTACTCACTGGTCAACAGGTCAACTTGACTACTCACTAGTCAACAGGTCAACTCATCTACTCACTGGTCAACAGGTCAACTTGACTACTCACTAGTCAACAGGTCAACTCATCTACTCACTAGTCAACAGGTCAACTCATCTACTCACTGGTCAACAGGTCAACTCATCTACTCACTAGTCAACAGGTCAACTCATCTACTCACTAGTCAACAGGTCAACTCATCTACTCACTAGTCAACAGGTCAGCTCATCTACTCTCTAGTCAACAGGTCAACTCATCTACTCACTAGTCAACAGGTCAACTCATCTACTCACTAGTCAACAGGTCAACTCATCTACTCACTGGTCAACAGGTCAACTTGACTACTCACTAGTCAACAGGTCAACTCATCTACTCACTGGTCAACAGGTCAACTCATCTACTCACTAGTCAACAGGTCAACTCATCTACTCACTAGTCAACAGGTCAACTCATCTACTCACTAGTCAACAGGTCAACTCATCTACTCACTAGTCAACAGGTCAACTCATCTACTCACTAGTCAACAGGTCAGCTCATCTACTCTCTAGTCAACAGGTCAAGTCATCTACTCACTAGTCAACAGGTCAACTCATCTACTCACTGGTCAACAGGTCAACTTGACTACTCACTAGTCAACAGGTCAACTCATCTACTCACTGGTCAACAGGTCAACTCATCTACTCACTAGTCAACAGGTCAACTCGACTACTCACTAGTCAACAGGTCAACTCGTCTACTCACTAGTCAACAGGTCAACTCATCTACTCACTAGTCAACAGGTCAACTCATCCACTCACTAGTCAACAGGTCAACTCATCCACTCACTAGTCAACAGGTCAACTCATCCACTCACTAGTCAACAGGTCAACTCATCTAATCACTGGTCAACAGGTCAACTTGACTACTCACTAGTCAACAGGTCAACTCATCTACTCACTGGTCAACAGGTCAACTCATCTACTCACTAGTCAACAGGTCAACTCATCCACTCACTGGTCAACAGGTCAACTTGACTACTCACTAGTCAACAGGTCAACTCATCTACTCACTGGTCAACAGGTCAACTTGACTACTCACTAGTCAACAGGTCAACTCATCTACTCACTAGTCAACAGGTCAACTCATCTACTCACTAGTCAACAGGTCAACTCATCTACTCACTAGTCAACAGGTCAACTCATCTACTCACTAGTCAACAGGTCAGCTCATCTACTCTCTAGTCAACAGGTCAACTCATCTACTCACTAGTCAACAGGTCAACTCATCTACTCACTGGTCAACAGGTCAACTTGACTACTCACTAGTCAACAGGTCAACTCATCTACTCACTGGTCAACAGGTCAACTCATCTACTCACTAGTCAACAGGTCAACTCGACTACTCACTAGTCAACAGGTCAACTCGTCTACTCACTAGTCAACAGGTCAACTCATCTACTCACTAGTCAACAGGTCAACTCATCCACTCACTAGTCAACAGGTCAACTCATCCACTCACTAGTCAACAGGTCAACTCATCCACTCACTAGTCAACAGGTCAACTCATCTAATCACTGGTCAACAGGTCAACTTGACTACTCACTAGTCAACAGGTCAACTCATCTACTCACTGGTCAACAGGTCAACTCGACTACTCACTAGTCAACAGGTCAACTCGACTACTCACTAGTCAACAGGTCAACTCGACTACTCACTAGTCAACAGGTCAACTCGTCTACTCACTAGTCAACAGGTCAACTCATCCACTCACTAGTCAACAGGTCAACTCATCCACTCACTAGTCAACAGGTCAACTCATCTACTCACTAGTCAACAGGTCAACTCATCCACTCACTAGTCAACAGGTCAACTCATCCACTCACTAGTCAACAGGTCAACTCATCCACTCACTAGTCAACAGGTCAACTCATCTAATCACTGGTCAACAGGTCAACTTGACTACTCACTAGTCAACAGGTCAACTCATCTACTCACTGGTCAACAGGTCAACTCGACTACTCACTAGTCAACAGGTCAACTCGACTACTCACTAGTCAACAGGTCAACTCGACTACTCACTAGTCAACAGGTCAACTCGTCTACTCACTAGTCAACAGGTCAACTCAACTACTCACTAGTCAACAGGTCAACTCAACTACTCACTAATCAACAGGTAAACTCAACTCCTCACTAGTCAACAGGTCAACTCATCTACTCACTAGTCAACAGGTCAACTCATCTACTCACTAGTCAACCGGTCAACTCATCTACTCACTAGTCAACAGGTCAGCTCATCTACTCTCTAGTCAACAGGTCAACTCAACTCCTCACTAGTCAACAGGTCAACTCATCTACTCACTAGTCAACAGGTCAACTCATCTACTCACTAGTCAACAGGTCAACTCATCTACTCACTAGTCAACAGGTCAACTCATCTACTCACTAGTCAACAGGTCAACTCATCTACTCACTAGTCAACAGGTCAACTCAACTCCTCACTAGTCAACAGGTCAAATCATCTACTCACTAGTCAACAGGTCAACTCATCTACTCACTAGTCAACAGGTCAACTGATCTACTCACTAGTCAACAGGTCAACTGATCTACTCACTAGTCAACAGGTCAACTCATCTACTCACTAGTCAACAGGTCAACTCATCTACTCACTAGTCAACAGGTCAACTCATCTACTCACTAGTCAACAGGTCAACTCATCTACTCACTGGTCAACAGGTCAACTCATCTACTCACTAGTCAACAGGTCAACTCATCTACTCACTGGTCAACAGGTCAACTCAACTCCTCACTAGTCAACAGGTCAAATCATCTACTCACTAGTCAACAGGTCAACTCATCTACTCACTAGTCAACAGGTCAACTCATCTACTCACTAGTCAACAGGTCAACTCATCTACTCACTGGTCAACAGGTCAGCTCATCTACTCACTAGTCAACAGGTCAACTCGACTACTCACTAGTCAACAGGTCAACTCGTCTACTCACTAGTCAACAGGTCAACTCGTCTACTCACTAGTCAACTGGTCAACTCAACTACTCACTAGTCAACAGGTCAACTCAACTACTCACTAGTCAACAGGTAAACTCAACTCCTCACTAGTCAACAGGTCAACTCATCTACTCACTAGTCAACAGGTCAACTCATCTACTCACTAGTCAACAGGTCAACTCATCTACTCACTAGTCAACAGGTCAACTCATCTACTCACTAGTCAACAGGTCAGCTCATCTACTCTCTAGTCAACAGGTCAACTCATCTACTCTCTAGTCAACAGGTCAACTCATCTACTCACTAGTCAACAGGTCAACTCATCCACTCACTAGTCAACAGGTCAACTCATCCACTCACTAGTCAACAGGTCAGCTCATCTACTCACTAGTCAACAGGTCAACTCATCCACTCACTAGTCAACAGGTCAACTCATCCACTCACTAGTCAACAGGTCAGCTCATCTACTCACTAGTCAGCTCATATACTCAGTAGTCAACGAGTGAAGTCATTTACTCAGTAGTGAACATGTAATGCTCTGGGCAGCAGTGTTCAGTGCAGCAGTGTGCTCCTCTTCTCTGTAAGTACTCTTACTCGAGTGTTTTTCATGGGTTGTTTCCTCATATCAGTGATGTTTGTGGAGCAGGAGAGCGTCCCGCGGGTCAGCATCAGAGAGATTGTGGATGAATGGACACTGAGCGCTGCTCCACACGCTAAATAGCCACAGCA